>NC_136261.1:162536470-162628970 GCF_964187855.1 Myxine glutinosa
AGAAGACAAATCCCGAGCCCTACCCCTCTTCCATGCGTTCACAGGATGTGACACTAATTCTTGCTTCCTTGATAAAGGGAAAATAAGTGCTTGGAAGGTCTGGAAATCTCATCCCGATGTGACAGGTGCATTCCTTCACATTGTAGAAAATCCATTTCAACCGGTCGACGTCTCATCAGCACACATCCAGTGTCTTGAACGATTTACAGTGCTTATGTATGACGTGACAAGCAATCTAGTCTCTGTCAACGATGCACGCAGAGAGCTCTTCTGCAAGAAAAAGAGAAGTTTGGAGAAGATCCCCCCGACTCAGGTATCTATTAGGCTTACCCTCCTCTATTCATTTTTCTATTTATAAAGAAATCGACCTTTACTTTTCATGAAGTTATACACCAGTTTTCAAAGGCAATATTCAGTAACATAACCATCCTTGAACTGTGATTCTTGGTTAGTTGTATTCATTAATTGGTATGTAGGTAATATTCTCAGAAATTTAAATGAAAATTATGAACATTCCAACTGTAACATTTTAACGAAAATAAAATGTTTGAAACTTCACCAATTTTGTACATGACTGCAACAGCAGAACTGACAAGTTAATTCATTTTTATTCACTTAGGATGCCTTGCTCCAACATATCAAGAGGGTGGTATACCAAGGTGGCATCTGGACCACAAGTCGTCAGGCACAGCCAACGGTTCCCTCCCCGGAGGAGTGGGGATGGACAATGCAGAATGACCACTGGGTCCCTGTTTGGATGACCATCCCGGAAGCAGCTAAAGCATGCAAAGAGCTCATCAAATGTGGTTGCAAGTCAGAAGCCGGATGTGTCAGTCGTTGCAAGTGCACGAAAGCTGGTCTACCCTGCACAGAACTTTGCAGTTGTAACTGTCAGAAATAACTTGCTTGCAGCTACAGCTCATCACCGACACTATAGCTATCACACTTATTCCAGTTCTGTATGTTTCTATTTTGAAGAATGAATTACTTGCGTGAGGAAGGGGGAGCTGTTACTGTGCGTTTTTAACAAGGTAATAAAAATAATGATAGAAGAAACAACATGTAGGCCGATATGCTAATATTCTTTCACATCTCAAGGAATCACTGCCATAAAATGGGACAGAATCACGTATTTGCCACAGCCACGTATTTGTATATATATATATTTTGGGATACTGAATCGAGGCTCGTGAAAGAGCTAACATTTATTTCACAAACAAATGAACCAGACAAACAAAATATATAAAAAGAGGGAGCAGAAGACAAGATGGGGAGAGAAGGGGAAGCACACAAACACAACATTTGAGGGCAGGGAGAAGTGTGGGAGGGAGAGGGCTTGGGGAGAGGAGGCGTGGGAAGGGGGGTGGGGGGAGAGGTATAAAACACAAAGAGACCAAGGACTTCCAGGACAGAAGTTGGTATTTCAAAAAAGTGTAGGATTTGGGGTGAAATTAGCGGGGGTAGAAAAGATCAAGGTTTTGGATGGGGGATGGTGGTGAACAAGGAACAAGGATAAGAGATGGTGGTGAACAGCTGTTTTAAAGACCAGGAGGGTGGAGTGGGATTGAAGAGAGTGAGGGAGTTTGTTCCAGAGGCGGGAGAAAAGAGGCATGAAGGAGTGAAGGTGAGCAGAAAGTCTTGATTTTGGCAGTTTAACCATAAGAGGGTTGCAGGCAGATCTTGTGCGACCTGTAGGAATATTTGGGGGACAGAGCCCAGAGAGAGATAGGGGGGCAAGGCCAGAGAGGAGTCGGTGGAAGACGGAAAGACAACCAACCTGCCTGTGGTGAGTGAGTGAAAGGCCCTTGGAGTTAGCTTCATCGCGGGAGATTTCAGTGATTCTGAACGCTTTGGTTTCAACAGCGTGAAGACGAGCTAGGTGTGAGGCAGGAGCACCAGACCAGAGGGGAGAGCAGTATTCGATAGAGCTGCAGATGAAAGCCTTGTATGTGGTGAGGAGCTCAGGTGTGCCAAGGAAGGACTTCGCACGACGGAGGATGCCCAGTCGGCGACTGGCTTTGGAGGGCAGATTTTAAATGTGGTTTTCCCAGGAAAGATCATGGCAGATAGTGAGACCCAAAAGCTTGAGTGACAGAACTTATTGGAGAGGATTATTCAGAAAGTGGATGGGAGGGTTGTCCAGTCGGTCTTTTCGGAGAGACATCGTAAGAGTGTGAGATTTGTCAGGATTGAAAGACATGTTCCACTTGTTTGCCCAGTCTGTGACTTTGTCCAGGTCTGCAGAGAGTGAGGAGGCTGCAGACTGCCGATCTGAGGGATGAGGAATGGAGCGACAGAGAGTAGAGTCTTCAGCAAAGAGATAGAGAGGATTTTCAAGAGAGTCAGAGAGATCATTGATGAAGACCAGAAAAAGCACAGGGCCCAGAACACTGCCTTGGGGAACTCCAGCCTGAACAGGAAGAGGAGATGAGAGAAACCCATTCAGGGCCACACGTTGACTACGACTAGAGAGGAAGTCCGCCAGCCATGCGTGGAGATTTCCATGGATACCAAAGGAGGAGAGTTTGGTGAGCAGAGCGGGGTGCCAGACCGTATCAACGGTATACATTTGTTGCAACATATATAATTTTGTGTCATTTACCCCTTTATTAAACCAGCTCACGACATAATGATGAAGGGTAACTAATAATAGCTCAGTCTAAATTACTGAAAAAAATGCTCTAGTGGTGTTTTAAATTCTGTAACTCAACAGGACGATTATTATGAACTCTCGATATGTGGATGTTAACTAATCAAACGAATTTGTGTGCAGACGAATCTAATAGTTTTTTTTTCTTTTTCTGGATGACGTCAGAATGATGTCATAAATCTTTTAAACATTGTCTAAGAAGAAAAATGACTTGCGGTGAATTCCTTGACCTCGGAAACATATATTTCGATGTCAAAATACACTTAATAGCCTAGTTCTAACTAATTCATTTTTTAATTATGATTGCGAAATAATTCGCTTATGACGTCATAATGACATCATAAATCTTTTAAAGATTGTCTAAAATAAAAAATGAAAAGTGCATTGAAATCCTTGACCTCGGAAACATATATTTTGATGTTAAAATGCACTTAACACCTTAGTTCTAAGTCATTGATTTTTAAAAATATATGATTACATAATAATTAGCTGATGACGTGATAATGACGTCAGATATTACACTTCCCATCATCATTTTTTTTTGGAGCTTACTTTTTTTCTAGAAGGTATACCATGGAGATGCTTTGGTGAAAAAATTGTGCTTTTGTCCACCGTGTAACGACATTTTCACTATGGTACCCCACTATACAGGGTGAATTATTTGCACCATTTTACTTGCACCATGTGTGAATATTCAGTCTTCACTTCAACAATGAACACACTGGAGTCTGGAGATGAGGGAGAAGCGATTCGCTAATTGTGCAATGAGAAGTATAATCTGTTTGGTGTGGTGTTTAATCTGTCTCAATTGGCATTCAATTGTCCAAAAAAACGATCTTGTCATCATTTGGAGAGGTGCTTTGGCGAGTGTTAGTATCAGAGATGAGAACATTTTGTCAGATTGTCATGAAGCTGGCCCAACAGCAAGGTCCTAACTTCATCTTCATGGATGACAACATCTGTCCACATTGTGCATATGTTGTCATTGCTGTACCACAGGGCCCACAACATCACTTACATGGATACATGTGCAAGATATCCAGACGAAATATTAATTTAACATCCTTGGGCAACTTAGGGAGAAGTATTTGTGGTCACCAAGTACATCAATGGTCGCTTGATCAACTAGGAGTGCATGATCGAAGAATGTTGCAACGTTCCACAGTGAGAACTGGATTGTCTAATTTGGTGAAGGTTAAGATATGTATGAGCTTGTATTGGGGTCAATCCTACTATAATGGAGCCAATATGGATGTCACCGAAACTACAAAATTGGCATTTAACAGTTCACAATATCTGTTGCATAGAGGCCTCGGTGGAGGCTCCAAACCAAGTTCTACCTCTGCTTCCAACTCCAATTCTGGACTCACGTGGCCACCCAATACCAGCAGACGAGCATGTACTTTAGCCTTACTCCGGTGCATGTTCTCCAGCAAGTACTCCGGCCTGAGCTTTAATAAATTGAGAAAGGTGCGGGAATGCCCCCTAGTGGTGGTAATACACATTATTTGAACATTTCTACTGATGCTGGCATGTTTATAATCATTTATTCATAAACTTGTCGATGATCAAAAACAATATAAGCCTCAAAACCTTTCTTGCTTCATTTTTTGTGAAGAGGAAATACGTTAGTATATTTTTGTAAATATGCTGGCTTTGTTCCCACTCCCATGTGCAACCCTTGGTAAATGGTTGAACTTATGTGAAATAAACTTTTTGTCACAATTACAGGGTCCTAACACTTGGCTAATCCTTGTGAATGGATAACCACAAGGTATTTTGGACCACCTGGGCTGCAGTGGACAACTCCTATGAGATAGTCAATTGGATCTCTGGGTCTGTATGGAAACCCAAGAGTGCAACACGATCCATTTTGGCAGACAGGTCATAGTAAAGTGGTCAGGCAGACAACACATTATTCTTCAAGTAATAAACAAAATTCCGCAACATGAAGGTACCTCCCAACTTCCAAAAAAAACATGGTGTACATGACCGTTATTTTCATTTTCTTGACCAATGTTAATCTTTCAACTCAAACAATGAGGCCTCCACTTCATTTTATCTTTATGGGGCCTGAGACATGTACAAGTACATGTATAACATGTACAAGTGTGTGTGTGTGTGTGTGTGTGTGTAACAAAAGAACCACCTTTGGAAGCCATCTTTCCCCGCAGAGCATGGGTTGGTCCTTTTTCGGGGACCTTGGTCCCCTTTTTGAAGCAATGTTTTATGGCCGGATGCCCTTCCTGCCGCCAACCCTGTCAGTCACCTCTTGCGACATGCAGGGAATTACCAGCGAGCTGGTACTCAATTTGCCGACCTCGGAAGGATGACAGGCTGAGTCAACCCCCCTGGTGGTAATTCAGCAATCGACCAGGTTTATGAACCCAGGATCCTAGGATCCCAAGCCAGCACCCTAACCGCTAAGCCAACACCAGGCTGTGTGTGTGTTAAACTATTTTTCATCCTTGTTTGTCATAAAGTCTAAACATTGCTGAGTGTGCACCTACTTGTACTTAAATGTGAACACAGTGTTACCTTGTAAGTGTGATTTAAATTCAAAAATAAAAAATGCTTCCCGCTGTTTAATGGTCCATGGTATTTTCCTGACAATCGTAATTCTCCAGTGTTTTCCAGCTTCAGGTTCGCACTTCCAGAGTACTTGAACTGTTGGAAAAATGTTCATTATCAACCAAAGTACAACAATAATTCGAAAGTGTACATCACCATTTCCAGTTACTACAACCAAGTCAACATTAAGATTTGATTAGTGGTATGTGTGGGGTATCAGGAACATTCAATATGACACAGATTTAGAGCGATCCTTGTCATTATCAGCAAGGTGAAAATTAAAGTGTCTTCAAGCAGTGAATTTACGACAATGAGTTGCAGAGTTGAGGAGCATGGATGAAGAATGCTCAATAATCAAATGTCCTAATCATAATGCAAGGAACGAGACGTGATTGTTAGACTGTAGTATTCCTAAAACAACAAAGTATGATCAGATCAGAAATGGTGAAAGTTACTTTGCAATGTTGTAGAATTTCCAATGGCTGCAGAGCAGAGATTTCTGCACCCTGTGATGGAGTGGCTACTTGGAAAACAGGGTTGGTTCTTAGCTACAGAAACGATCGGGAGTTGTCATGAACTTTCCGACAATGCGACAAGAGAATTGGGACGTCCAGCAATACCTTGGTGAAGGTGAATGCCTGAATGGTGTGAAGTACCATTCAGGTGCATCTTACTATAATTCACCAAATATCCGTCCGTTCGAAGGTACAGCAAAAACGGCTCAAGCGATCGCAACGATATTTTGGGTAGGTATTCCTGGGACCCCAGGGAGTAAAATAGGCTGTATTGTTTTTCCAATTTTTCCAAGTTTTCCAATTTTCCAGTTTTTCCAAACACGATGGAATAATATTTACCGATATGAACAGTGATGTGGCTTTTGTTGAAATTCTACAAATACTGTTTATTCTACGTACCTGGAGAGAGTAGATCGACTCCTTCCTATATAAACGTGCGGCTCCGATGTAACATGGCAGCGTGTGCAAAGCGACTGAGAAACAGGTGTAGCGGCACTTCCGTGTAACAGATTCGGCGCGCACTTTTCACACATAAACGTGCGACTGAGAAAGACGTGTAGCGGCCGCTTCCGTTTTGCAGAATTCAAACTTTTTTCAAAATGTGCGCCATGTACTGTTTAGATTTTGATGATTTGCATGTGATATGTTTCAACGGATGTTTATATGAATCGTTTAAAATAAAAGCCTTCAATTTCTGATATTTTGCCTTTTCATTTGGGCTTCCCAATTTAAGCGCCGCCCATAGGGCAGATACGTTGCTAGTAATAGTCAATTGAAGGTTTTATGTTTAAGTATGCAGAAGTCCCATTAGCTAGTCAAAGAAAATAGCTATTTATTGTGGATCACGTTGTTACCTTCGCCACCAAAGGTGGATGTAGGCTATGTTTTCACCCCTGTCTGTCGGTGTGTTTGTCTGTGAGCAGGATATCTCCAAAAGTTATGGGCGGATTTGGACGAAACTTGGTAGGCAGGTTCGGTGTGTGACAAGAACGAATTAATTTGATTTTGGTGAAGATCCAGATCCTATAATTTTTTAGTGGTTAATTGAAGTTCATAATGTATTTGCTCCTCATGCAATTTACAGAAAGTTATGAATCTTAGTCAAAGCAGGATTATTCACATTATCCTCATCCTTCATTTCTATCACCGTCTTTCATCAATAATATGCATTTAATTCATGCAGTTCATTACTTTAGTCATTCTCTCTCGGTAAGCAATGTTCTTTGTATGGCATTTTTGAACATTCTTCAATTTAATTTCACCTCCACCCTGTGCCTAATGTTTT
The DNA here is from genome assembly GCF_964187855.1 of Myxine glutinosa. NCBI lineage: Eukaryota > Metazoa > Chordata > Myxini > Myxiniformes > Myxinidae > Myxine > Myxine glutinosa. Next base: position 162,543,492 of record NC_136261.1, read on the forward strand.
TTAAAGCAATAAAACCCACCTGAGATTGCATTTTTCCTTTCAGGCAGAATTTGGAATTTTGAGGTAAAAAGTGCACTTGGAAAGGTTGCTTCATTACCAGACAAATCTGTGGGAAAAAACACATCATTAGTATAATCTTAATGGAAACAAATATTTATACCGATTCTTAAGTAGAATAGACAAGGGAATCAGCCTTTGGATGAGTATTACTCAAAGATTACCCTGTAACATAATCACCATATTTCGTGTGAACGAATTCCAGAAATTTTATTTTAATGTCAGAAATATTTAGCTTAATATGAGAAATCTTTGAACAGAAATCTTTGTTTGTTTTTGTCGAATAAATATACAGGATTAGTTACATTTTGGTTTATCATAATGATAAATGCTTCAATAATCAATAAGGAGCGATATCATTAGTAGTCGATGAAGTGCTTAATCCAAGCATCGCACCTCTGGATGACAGTTGCCACACGGACAATGAAGTTGTCGATGACTCGGCGAGGAACTAGAGCTGGTATGCATCTGATTTCCTGCCTGATGTTATTTTTCAACTTCTGCATTGTGTGGGTTGTTTTGTAGATTCTGGCTTTGAGGGACCCCGAGTAGTTGGGGGAGACAGAGCTGAAGAGTAGTGAGGTCATGGGTTGTCAATCCATCAAGAAATTAGTCAATCATCTGAAAAATGTCATCTCAAAAACTCGAAAGCACCATTAGATGTATGCGGTGTTGCACCATCTTGCTGGAAGATGACTGAACACATAGTGATGTCTTGCTTTCTTCCTCAGTGCCAGAATTGATCTTCCCTGCAGCACGTCCACATATCTATCTGGGTTGACTGTGGATGTTTGTCTGGCATCCTTCTCAAAGAAGAAAGATTCTATTATACTACTCCGTCTGATAACACACCAAACCATTTTTTGTTTCATTTATTTTTTTTATTTTTTTTTCGATACAACATCGAGGCTCGTGTAAGAGCTAACATCAATCACAAAAAAAAACGGACACGCAAAACATACAATAAAGGGAGCGGGAGACAAGATGGGAGAGAGAGAGGGAAGCAACAAGTATAACAGCAGGGAACAGGGACATCGGAAGATCTGTGGGAGGGAGAGGGCTTGGAGGGAGGAGGCATGGGAAGGCGGGGGGTGGGGGGGGGGGGAGGTGGGAGAGGTTAAAAAAACACATGGACACTGCTAGAATTTCCAGGAAAGAAGTCGGTATTTCAAAAAAAGTGGATCTGGGGTGAATTAACGGGAGTAGAAGAGATCAAGGTTTTGGATGGGGGAAGATAAGAGATGGTGGTGAACAGCTGTTTTAAAGACCTGGAGGGAGGAGTGGGATTGAAGAGAGTGAGGGAGTTTGTTCCAGAGGTGGGAGAAAAGAGGAATGAAGGAGTAAAGGTGAGCAGAGAGTCTTGATTTTGGCAATTTCACCAGAAGAGGGTGGCAGGCAGATCTTGTGCGACCTGTAGGAATACTTGGGGGACAGAGCGCAGATAAAGCTGGGGGAGCTAGGCCGGATAGGAGTCGGTAAAAGACAGAAAGACCACCAGTGAGTGAAAGGCCCTCGGAGTTAGCTTAATCGCAGGAGATTCCAATGATTCTGAAAGCTTTGGTTTCAACAGCGTGAAGGCGAGCTAGGTGTGAGGCAGGAGCACCAGCCCAGAGGGGAGAGCAGTACTCCATTGAGCTGCGGACGAAAGCCTTGTATGTGGCGAGGAGCTCAGGTGTGCCAAGGAAGGACTTCACATGACGGAGGATGCCCAGTCGGCAACTGGCTTTGGAAGCCAGCTTGGACATGTGGTTTTACCAGGAAAGATCATGGCAGATAGTGAGACACAAAAGCTTGAGTGACAGAACTTCTTGGAGAAGATTGTTCAGAAAGTAGATGGGAGGGTTGTCCAGTCAGTCTTTTCTGAGAGACATAGTGAGAGTGTGAGATTTGTTAGGATTGAAAGACATGTTCCACTTGGTTGACCAGTCTGTGATTTTGATTTTGATTGCTTTTGATTGATTTTGATTGATTTTGATTTTGATTACTTTTCCTACAGAAACTAGTTGTTCTATATGTTTGCGTGGTTAGTAATCAGCCTAAGATTGCATTTTCTGTTTGTTCACGTGGCCACTGAGAAGGAAGTGGGCCTCATCACTAAAGACGATGTCTCAAAAATTTGGATCTTGTATGATCCGCTGGGCAATAGCGGCGTAAAATTTGAACCTCTCCCTCTTATTTATTTTGGTCTGGTGCTGCAGTAACTTTAAATTGTAATGGACACAGTTTCAAATCGTCATGTATGATGGTCAACGGTCATGGGAGAAGTTCCCACCAGCTCGGCAAAGTCGGCGTGTCGACTTTTTCGGAGAAGCCTGCAAAGCTTCTCTTACAGCCTCTATCTTGTTCGGTGTTCGCACTGAAGGTTTTTGACCACTATGTCCTTTAATTTGGTATTTCACACTTTCATCATCCCAAATCTTTTCAACAACAGGTTTTATGGTTTTGTATTGTGAAATTCTTGCAAATGGATAGAAACTACACAACTACCTTTCTGAAGAGAAATGTTTGACTTTGTTGCAAAAAAATCATAAAAACTATAGATAAAAAGCGACTCTGGAGCACATTGCTCAAAATGGATTGAATCTCTCTCAATCTCTCAATCTCTCTCTCTCTCTGGACCGTCTGCCAAACGTTTCCATCTACTTGCTTCACAATAATCTCAAAGAAGTTCAGTCACAACAACTTTTGGGTCTCACTATCAGCCATGATTTTTCTTGGGGAAACCACGTTTCAAAGTTGGCCTCCAAAGCCAGCCAAGGCCAGCCGACTAGACATCCTCAGTCGTTCAAAGTTCTTCCTTGGCACACCTGAACTCCTGTCCAAATACAAGGCTTTCATCCACAGCTTGATATAGTACTACTCTCCCCTCTGGGCTGGATCCCCTGCCTTACATCTTGCTCAGCTTGTCACCGTGGAAGCGAAGGCATTCAATATTATTGGAATCTCCCATTGTGGAGCTGAGTCTCTCTGAATCTGAGCTGATTGTGGAGCTATCACTTCGCCATCGCAGATAGGTCGGTGGTCTCTGTCTTCTACCACCACCTTTCTGGTCGTGTACCTTCTGCTCCATGCTTGGTCCACCTAGGTTTTTTCGGGCCACACATGGTCCACCATCAACCCCCCTTCTGGTGAAACTATCTAAATCCAGGATCACTGCTCACCTCCACTCATTTGTTCCGATTTTCTCATGCCTGTGGAACAAACTTCCACATTTCTTCATTCTAACCCTTCCCTCCAGGTCTTCAAGACAGCTGTTCACCACTATCTCAAATAGTCTCCAATCCAAAACCATGATATTTTCTACCATCGTTAACCCCCCTATCTCTCCCTAACCCCTCCTTCCAAGTATCCGGTTTCCCCTCCTGAGAGTCTCCTTTTGTATCCATGTTGTCCATCCAATGCATCCTCTCCTATCCCCCCATTCCTCCCCACATCCATCGTTAATCTGCCTCCCTCTGTGTTGGGCTTCAGCTCTGCTGTTGCCTCCCTTTTTTCTGCTGTTCCTTTTGTCCTGTTGCATCCCGGTCCATTCAGTGCACTAGTATTAGCTCTTCCACAAGATTCGACTATGAATACAAAAAAATAAAAAATAATAAACCTCTTTATTGGAATGACAACAGTGAACCCCTGTGCCACACCACCACTTGCCACAAAGATCCTGAGCAATAGTGGGTGCCTGTCACACATCCATCCTGTCAAAATTATAGCATGTACACTATTTAACACACACACACACACACACACACACACACACAAGATATGTTATTAGCTCAATAACCAAATGCAATAAAGAAATATGATGTGCAAGAATCAAACACTTGTTGGTTCTCAAAATAAATAACCTTTCTTATGATCAAGCTCGGGGTTTTTGGATTGAGCTATTTACCTCGGGGTTTTTTGGTGAGGAGCCTAAGCTTAGGGTCGTGACAATTTTATTTTTATCAATATTTCCTTTTATGTCCAGTCTATACAACTTCTTCTTGTGGTCCACAGAGAATATCTGCTGCAGTTTGAAGTCCTTTGGCCCTGCAAATGGGTGACTGAAAAACAAAACAAGGTTTGTTAGAGAGTTTATTTTTTGTGATATTTCAATCACAAGACATTAAATGAGCTGCAGAAATTTAAGCATCCATCAAGTAAAGGAAAATTGGTATATTTTAATGTCTTCAAAATTCTAAACCAACATCGTTAAACTTGACTTTCGGAAACAACACAATATGAGGATACCGTAAAAAATATATCCTCAAAAACAAGAAAATTTAAACTTTAAAGTGGTTCAAATGAAGTATCGTAATTAGAAATGGAATACAAAATAAATTTTCCAATAGAGAATTAAAAAAATTAATGGGATTCCATCCTGAATTAAAAATTATTTTACCGAGCTTGACCACCTGTCAGGTGCATCTCGTCATGTTAATTAATGGTCCAACTGCCTGCAGTGTTCTATGAGCCCAACAATGAGTCATCGTCAGTCATTGTTCAGTTAGGTTCTCATGAAGTGTAAAGAAGCATCTCAGGAGAAACTGACTTAAAAAGAGTTTAAAGAAGTCTTCCTGTGCTACAAGCTTGGAGTTCCTCTATAAGGCAGTCAATGAAATACGTATATATTGTTTCTTGTGCATATCTAATAGATTAGACCTTGTAACTGCAGACTTTGTGATTATTTGTTGAAGGTATTATACTAACTTAGGCCAAACAAACTAGAGTGACAACACAGTATTCACATATCACCTGAAGAGCAGAGTCGCACTATTTTGATAAGAGGTTTTCATTGCTTTCCTCCGTGCCCGCAGCAATGGCCGCTTTAAGTGATGATCTCTTTGTTTTTGGCGATCATCGAACTGAACACCCAGTTGAATAACTCTCTGCTGGCTTCCTTTGTGTGTCCAATCAACCCGGAGAGTGACATTCTTAAAAACCACCTTGAGTAAGACAGAGCACATCATTATATCACACAAACTTGCAACATGCACAATGGCAAGCTGCTACCTTTGTTGAAAAAGAATAAGCAAACTTTACGCATTAAATAAATGAATAATAGCAGGCTAAGTTGATTATTATTAGACTATGCCAGTGAAACATTGTCTCTTACAAACAAGTCTATATTTTTGTATACAAAATTTAGGCTCCACCTCCGAAGCAGAAATTGATTATAGTCACCATGCAGAAAGTCACAAAAATGTCATCTCAGCATTGCAAAAAGAGACAAGAAAAGCCGAAAAAAATCAGACGCAAAACGAAATTCAACAACATGTTTGTCACAAATAAAAAATATACTCAAGGCACGAATTTGAAAAGTCGTAGCTGAGATCAAAAAAAATAATAACGACAACGGCACTCAGTGGAGATCATACCTCTGCCTGTTTGGCCATATAACTCAATGGTGAAGAATCACTTTAAAAATTATACGAGCCGGATCCGGATCCGGATCTTCACCTACATTGAATCGATTCTTCCTTGTCACACACACAACCTGTCCACCAAGTTTCGTCCAAATACGTCGATAAGTTTTTGAGATATCCTGTCATGTATCGTTTTTGGCCCTATCTCCCAATGGTGAAGTATCACTTAAAAAATCAAATAATTCTCATATCCGAATCCATATTCAGATCTTCACTAAAATCGAACAGAATCGTCCTTGTCATACACCCAACCGGTCCATCAAATTTCGTCCAAATCCATCCATAACTTTTTGAGATATCCTGTTATGTATCGTTTCAGGCCCCATCTCCCAATGGTGAAGAATCACTTAAAAATTCTAGTAGCCGGATCCGAATCCGGATCTTCACAAAAATCTAATCATTTCGTCCTTGTCACGTACACCACAACTCCGACAAATTTCGTCCGAATCCCCCCACAACTTTTTGAGATATCTTGTTCACAAACGGACAAACAGACCGACAGACAGGGGTGAAACATAACCTCCAGGCTCCATCCCATCCACCTTTGGTGGCTGAGGTAATAAATGCCCTCAAAGCTAAACTACTGTGGTACCTAAATTGTAGTGAATGATCATGTTACACAAAAAAATATCCACATAAAATAAACATTTGCCTTGAGGTATCAACGATCAATCAGTCAAATATTAGTCAGTGAAAAAAAAATCAGTAAAAAAAAAATATATAAATTATTCTGTGCAGATATTATTTTGGCCACACAGCAGAGGGAACTATGTGAGAAGGAAAACATCAGGTGCTCTCGATAAGAGTGGTTACCCCAGTTGGTCTTTTTTAAAAGCGGAAAGTAGTAAGAACATCATCACATCCGGTGAACAACAACAGGACATGGATCAAGAAAACTTGACACGAGTGACCATTCTGTATGTAGCTGGGCTGTCTGAAAAAGTGAGTATGGAATCAGATGTGGAGACCCATCATGTACTGAGACCTACATAGGAGAAACTCGGCAAACTCTTAAGGCCCATGTGAACCAACACCGTCGTTCAGCTCATGAAGAGGCTTTGAACTCTGCTGTAAATACTCACTTCAACCTGCATGGTCACAACTTGGATAACAATGAAGTGGTCATCTTAGAGAGAAAAAAGTGGTATGCTCATGGTGTAAGGAATCCATTTTGGGAAGAGTTGAATCACCATTTCTCAACAAAAGAAGCAGTTTGCGATTTAATTTGTCACAGATGTGGAACAAGGCTATAACATCTTTCCCATGTTATCTCCAATCATCACATGACGCCCAGATTGGTCTACAGACCAATTCATCCTCCCAACGGTGGAGGTCACGTGGGCGAATCTCAAGCTTCTTCTTCACTTCCACATCTGCCATGACCCATGCGAGTGCATTCTCACTGAAAAGTCAGCTCGACTGACTAGTCGGTCCAGCTTTTTAAAATTATAAACTTTTACTGAATAAATAAACTCATACTATCTGCAATGCTCATATTCCCCCAGAGTGCCAAACTGTTACATGGCTCATACTAATTTGTTGCATCACATTTTTTTTTTTTGTGGAAGATCGAGGCTCGTGTAAGAGCTAACATCAATCACTAAAAAAAACAAAAAAACAAATGGACACACAAAACATACAATAAAGGGAGCGGGAGACAAGATGGGGAGAGAGAGGGAAGCACACAAGTACAACAGCAGAGAACAAGGACAACTGAAGATCTGTGGGAGGGAGAGAGCTTGGAGGGAGGAGGCACGGGAAGGGGGGGGGGGGTGGGGAGGGGTATAAAACACATGGACACTGCTAGAACTTCCAGGAAAGAAAGAAGTCGGGATTTCAAAAAAAAGTGTATCTGGGGTGAATTAACGGGGGTATAAAAGATCAAGGTTTTGGATGGGGGAAGATAAGAGATGGTCGTGAACAGCTGTTTTAAAGACCTGGAGGGAGGAGTGGGATTGAAGATTGAACTACATTGTACTCTATAACACACACAGCATTTGCACTTACATTATCTGCATCAAAGTATCGAGCCACCACATTACTTTGAACTTCTGGGTGCTTCACAGAAAAGAGGAGCTTTTTTATCGGATAATTTTGCATCATCCAGTCAACAGTCAAAGGATGGGTACACCATGTTAAGAGCTTGTTTTGACTCTTGAGCAATGAAACGTCTTCATCCACTTTTGTTTTGGAATGCATCTGTAGAACAAAATAATTGCACAATAATACTGTTACCGGCCAATTGGTTCATAAAACAATGTGTTATAATGTTTACTTCATCTCTGGGCCTTGCTGTGTTTTAATTTGTTGGGTGTCGTGACTAAGGTAGTGTAGTAGCTGGTGGTACCTCATGAGGTGGTTCATATATCTTAGGATTTTTAATAGAGAGCTTCGTAAGCGAACCTCTATGGCAATTGCATGTATATGTAAATCCATTCAAAATTTCACTGTCATTCTCCATTCCCTAAGTAATAAAATTTCATGTTGTCATTTCAAATGTCCCTTCCATGATCCGCCATCTTGCTCACGTGATCTTGCTTTGCTGGCCGATCTCTCAAGCGTTAAACGAAGGCCACACGAAGAACGTGACGTATTTCCGTTTTATTTTCCTACTTCCGGCTTTCTTCAAATTGAGGCTTAATTTCCGTTACGTAATGACAGGAAACATTCCTGAATACACTTTAACTACCTTTAGAGTCGACACCACCACGGAGCTCACATCTCTCAACTAAACAATATAATGAAGGAGCTGTGGCTCCCACGTCGATCGAAAGAATGGACGCGACAAAAAGCTTGAATTCATCTGAGCTGCTTTATTCGAATCAAACACTCAGGCACTCTGGGAAAAACGTTTTACGGTCAGCAATATATATCTATTCCGCCAGGGGGTTTGCCCAGGCCTGGCGCCAGGGGGCGTGGCCCCGCGTCCCGGCTGCGGCCTGGCAAGTTGAGGGCGAGCCTGCCCGGGCGTCCCGACCGAGGCCTGGCAAGTCGAGCGCGGGCCTGCCCGGGCGTCCTGGACGAGCCCGGCCTGGTGATCGCTCCGCGTCCTTGATAGGTGCAAGGCGATTGTGTAACCCCAGCGGCAGCCGCTACACACGTCCCCCCAGAATCGACTTGCACCGGCAGGGTCAACTTGAGGGGGGTCCTGATGACCCGGCCGAAGCGACCCCTGGCGGGTCGTGGGAGGGGGTCCGGTGAGGTGGTGGGCGGTCGAGTGGGGGGCACCGTGGACGGGGGGCGGCCTCGCCGCGGCGGGAGGGCCACCCGTGGTGGGTGGTCGACGTCCACGTGCGCCGGCTTGAGGCGGTCCACTGCAATCCGGTCTGACCTGCCGCCGATGTCGATGACGAACGACTTGTCGTCCCGTCGCAGCACCCGGAAGGGCCCGTCGTACGGCGGCTGGAGTGGCCGCCGATGTGCGTCGTGACGCACAAAAACATACTCCGCGGTGCGGAGTGCTGGGGGGACGTAGGACTGGGGGTCACCGTGGTGGGATGTCGGCACGGGGGCAAACCGTCGGGCGGCCTCCTGGAGGTCCGAGCGCTGGCGAGCTGCGGACCAGGGGCTGGTAGCGTCGGGCACGAATTCGCCCGGGACGCGTAGCACCTGGCCATAGACCAGCTCGGCGGTGGATGCCTGGAGGTCCTCCTTGGGGGCCGTGCGAAGGCCCAAAAGGACCCACGGCAGCCGGTCGGCCCAACCGCCGTCTTGAAGGCCGGCCATGAGCGCGGCCTTCATGGAGCGGTGGAATCGCTCGCACAACCCATTTGCTTGGGGGTGGTAGGCCGTAGTACGGTGGAGCTTGACCCCCAGGTTGCGGGCGACCGCGCCCCACAGCTCGGAGGTGAACTGTGGTCCGCGGTCTGACGAGATGTCCGCCGGTGCGCCGAAGCGGGCGACCCAGGTGGCGATGAAGGCCTGCGCCACGTCGGCGGTGGTGGTGGAGACGAGGGGAACGGCCTCCGGCCACCTGGTGGTCCTGTCCACCATGGTGAGCAGGTGTGTGAACCCTCGTGATGGGGGAAGGGGGCCCACCAGATCCACGTTGACGTGGTCGAAACGTCGTTCGGGCACGGTGAAAGGTGCCAGCGGGGCCTGGGTGTGTCGGTGGACCTTGGCCCGTTGGCAGGCGGTGCAGGCGCTGGTCCAATCGCGGACGTCCCGACGAAGGCCGTGCCAGACGAAACGCGCCGACACCAGCTTCTGGGAAGCTTTCCGGCCCGGGTGGGAAAGGCCGTGGAGGGAGGCGAAGATGCGGCGTTGCCAGGTGACGGGCACGATGGGGCGAGGCCGGCCTTGGGAGACGTCGCAGAGCAGGACAGTGTCCGCGCAGGGGATGTCGGCCAGGCGGAGGCCCGTGTCCGCCGCCCGGAGGGCTTGCACCGTGGTGTCGGTGGTTTGGTCCACCGCCATAAGCGCAAAATCCACGCCCAGGTGGACCGCGTTCGCGCTGGCCCGGGAAAGACAGTCGGCCACGGCGTTGTTTTTGCCGGCGACGTGCCGGATGTCCGTGGTAAACTCCGACACGGCGGAGAGGTGGCGCTGTTGGCGGGCCGACCATGGCTCCGTGACCTTGGCCATTGCGTAAACCAACGGCTTGTGGTCGACGAACGCCGTGAAAGGTCGGCCCTCCAGGAGGTGGCGGAAATGGCGGACGGCCAGGTGTAGACCGAGGAGCTCCCGGTCAAACGTGCTGTATTTGAGCTCGTTCGGCCGGAGCTGCCGGCTGAAAAAAGCGAGTGGCTGCCAAACCCCGTTCACCCATTGCTCATGTACGGCGCCCACCGCGTAGTCAGAGGCATCCGTGGTGAGGGCGATGGGAGCGTTGAGCACCGGGTGAGCGAGCAGTGTTGCGTCGGCGAGGGCCCGCTTTGAGCTTTGGAAGGCCGCATCCATTGCTGCGGACCAGGCGATGTCGTGCTTGGCCGGCTTGCCCCGGAGGGCTTCGTAGAGGGGCCGCATGAGTTGAGCAGCGCGGGGCACGAAGCGGTGATAAAAATTCACCATTCCCAGGAATTCCTGCAGGGCCTTTATGGTGCGGGGACGCGGGAAAGTGGTGATGGCCTCGACCTTGGTTGGCAGCGGCACAGCCCCGTTCTTGGTGATGTGGTGGCCCAAAAAATCAACGGCCGTCGTGCCGAAGTGGCATTTGGCCGGGTTGACGATGAGGCCGTGCTCGCTGAGGCGCCCGAACAGTGTTCGGAGGTGGAGGAGGTGCTCGGCCCGGGACGTGCTGGCGACGAGGATGTCGTCCAGGTAAACGAAAAGGAACGGCAGGTCACGCAGCACGCCGTCCATCAAGCGCTGGAACGCCTGAGCCGCGTTCTTGAGACCAAACGGCATCCGCAAGAACTCGAATAAGCCGAACGGCGTGATGACTGCCGTTTTAGGGACGTCGGCCGCCCTGACAGGTACCTGGTGATATCCCCGTATGAGATCAATTTTCGAAAAAATGACCCGTCCCGCCAGACGGGCGGAGAAGTCTTGGATATGCGGGATCGGGTACCTGTCGGGTGTTGTAGCGTCATTAAGACGGCGGTAGTCGCCACACGGGCGCCATCCACCCCCCGGCTTTGGCACGATGTGCAGTGGCGAGGCCCACGCGCTATCGGAGCGCCGCACGATGCCGAGGTGCTCCAACGCGTCGAATTCGGCCTTCGCAACGGCAAGCTTGGCTGGGTCGAGGCGGCGGGCCCTGGCGTAGACCGGCGGGCCCGTGGTTGGTATGTGGTGCTCGATCCCATGCCGTACTGCGACGGCCGAAAACGTCGGCCGCGTGAGGGCCGGGAACTCCGCGAGCAGGCGAGCAAACTCGTTCGCCGCCGGGACGGTGCATGCCAGCTCGGTCGGCGCGGAGCTGCTTAATGTGCATACCAGGGAGCTGAAGGTTTCAGCGTTGATTAAACGACGCCGTTGGACGTCCACCAGCAGTCCGTGTGCGCAGAGGAAGTCGGCGCCTAGCAGAGCCATGGGCACGTTGGCGGTTACAAACGTCCAAGCAAAGCGTTGGCCGCCGAAGCAGAGGGTGACGTTGCGCGGGCCGAAGGTGCGGATAGTCGATCCGTTGGCCGCAACCAAGGAGGGGCCGCAAACCGCGGATTGCCTGTCCTGGTCAGAGGCGGGCATGACGCTCAGTTGGGCGCCGGTGTCGCACAGGAAGCGCCGTCCGGACGCTTTGTCCGTGATGAACAGTAAGTTGCCCGTGTGACTGTGGCCGGCGCTCATGGCAGGTAATGAACGCCGGCCTGGCCGTTTCCCGACCCGCCGAAGGTGCACGGGGGTCGGCATGTCCGGGCCTTCTGTCCGAACCTGGCATGATAGGAACACCACGCTTGGTCGGGTGGAGGCTTCGGACGTCGTGCTGGACGTGGTCGGCTCGGTATAGCGGCCGCCAATTGCGTCGGCAGTTCGGCCGTCGAACGCGCCGGGTGCTCGGGCGCCATGGATGGTGCATCAGGCGGCGGCGGGTCCCATGTCGCCGCTGCGATGCGCTGTCCCGCGGCGGAGATTTTGTCGGCTTCTCTGGCAAGGGCCCGGGGATCTGTGATCGTCGTGCTTGCCAGGGCGAGGCGTACCGGGTTAGGCAGCTGACGGAGGAACAGCTCCCGGAACAGGAATGCCGGAGAGTGCTCGCCGAGCAGCGAAAGCATGTAGTCCATTCGCTCGGAAGGGCGCGTGTCGCCGAGCTCGGGCAAATCGAGCAGGCGCCGTGCGCGTTCCGCCGCTGGGAGGGCGAAAGCATCGAGTAGAAGCTTCTTAATCGCGCCGTATTTGTCAGCAGCCGGCGGGTGCTCGAGGAGGCTCAAGGCGCGGGCCGCGGTGGCGGAACCAAGCGCCGCCACAACATGGTGGAAGCGGGTGTCGTCCGCGGTGATGCCTCGCAGGGCGAACTGAGAGTCCGCCTGAGCGAACCAAACAGCCGCGTGAGCCTCCCAGAAGGTAGGCAGTTTAAGCGTCACTGCCGTGTCCATGTCGGTAGGTCACCAATGAAGGAGCTGTGGCTCCCACGTCGATCGAAAGAATGGACGCGACAAAAAGCTTGAATTCATCTGAGCTGCTTTATTCGAATCAAACACTCAGGCACTCTGGGAAAAACGTTTTACGGTCAGCAATATATATCTATTCCGCCAGGGGGTTTGCCCAGGCCTGGCGCCAGGGGGCGTGGCCCCGCGTCCCGGCTGCGGCCTGGCAAGTTGAGGGCGAGCCTGCCCGGGCGTCCCGACCGAGGCCTGGCAAGTCGAGCGCGGGCCTGCCCGGGCGTCCTGGACGAGCCCGGCCTGGTGATCGCTCCGCGTCCTTGATAGGTGCAAGGCGATTGTGTAACCCCAGCGGCAGCCGCTACAATAAAAAAGCGATCCTTATTTTGCGAGGGCTGCGTACTCGATCGACTGACCATTGTCGACAAAGCTCTCACTCTACGCAATGCATATTTTCATATTAATGAGCATATTTGTTTGATGCGTTTATTGCTGGTTAACTTTAAAATGATCCTTACCTTCAAAAGCGTCTTCTTGGGTGTTTTGCAATCTAGTAATATTTCCTTCACATCCTCCAGGTTTTTCAGAATGGCAGTAATTTCATAATCCTTATTCACTTGTGAGGTCTCCACGTGCAAGCGCGAGTAACTCGAGAAAAGCTCCTTCTCCTTGTGTTTCAATTTGGGATACCCCTGCGTGTTGAGCCACGGAGAGTCTACTCTCAAAGTACCTGCATAAACAAAGGTGCAAACATCATAATCATCACTACATCCACATGACGATATTATTGTTGCTGCTGTTATTGCTACTACTTCTAATAAGACCCTACTGCAAAGCTGCAATGAACCAGTCGAAGCCAAAGCCAAAGGATCCAGAAAAATCTGGCTTTTCAACATAATACGCGTTCATTCACAACACCGGCTTCGCCGGCTAAAATATTTTACAAATTCACTCAACAAAGTCACTCCATCATGTCTCAAAGTATTTTAATTACAAATTAGAGGTGCATTAGATTGTGAATCAAAAAAAGACGGGTGAAACAAACTCCTATTGAACTTTTTCGCAATTGTTTATGCATGCTTCCGCATCCGCAAGATGGCGGCCTCCACGGAGCGATTTGGTGCGTCAAAGCTTCGAAATTCTCAAGGGATCCAGCAAAATCTGGCTTTTCAACATAATACGTACGCGTTCATTCACAACACCGGCTTTGCCGGCTCTCATTAGTCGTTCCGGCATTGGAGCTGCCATAGCAATATCAAGGAAAGGAATACACAAAGTAGTTTGCTTTTACCTTCACAGTGGTCGGAGTGAGCACAGGAATTGTAGTTTTGGCCAGGTTACTGGCACACAATGGTATACCCTTTGTGAAAGACACTGTGGGGTCTTCATAAGCCTCCAGCAATAATCCTGGCAGACTGTAGCGACCCATGGGTCCCCCAAGCAAGACCAGCATCAGAATCTCCTTGCTCCAGCCGGTGACGTCACCGGCGGGGAACCGCGGCGCCAGAGTGGCTGGTCACGTGACCACCAAAGCGTGCCGCGCGTGCGGGTATAATCAGCTACACCTGTTGATCACGTGACCACCGAAGCGAGGCGTGGTTTTCGGTTTCTGGTTGTGCTTTATAATGCAGCCCGATAAACAGGCTTTTGAGTGTTCCCGAGTTGGTTTTGAGAATAAATATCTTCTCGGACGAGTTTGTGTCTTGCCCGTCATTTTGTCCGTCTCATGCTGGAGCCCGGGCTCCTTCACCGGTGACCCCGAATTTGGTGACCTCACAAAGATGCGCTCCGACGTACACGTTGCGGTTCAATCCGCGAGCCTCCGTATAATTCTCACGTGCCCCTTTCTGGCACAGCCGTCCCCGGCAAACCACCGGGGAATAATGCCCAGCCGACACGACAAAAACCTGTTCACTGCAGGTTGCTCGCGTGGCGAAGATGGTGGACGGCTTTCACTCCAACCCGGGCTTTGAGGCCCGGGTCCTCCGGAACCTCAATGAGAATACCCGACGACACAGGCTCCACGCACTCCGGCGATATTTCTTATCGCCAGAACTCCCCTTCAAGGACGCAAAGTTCACTCGCACTGTACGTCGAACGCTCGGGCCGGAGCTTCGACAACCACGTCTCTTTTCGATGTCCACCCGTCTCTTTCTCTTCGCTCCACCTCTTCCGGTCACGATCCGGATTTCCGGCCACATTTTACCAGGAGCACTTTTAAATCTTTTAACCACCACAACCCTTTCCCTTAAGTCACAATAAGCATAATATCTAGAACCAACAATGATAACAACAACCATAATGAGGGCCGAATCCATAACATTTCCCCCCCCCCCCCCCCTCAAGAAAGAAAGTTTGAACACCGCGAAAACTTTCTTTGTCGGCAAATTCTTGAAACCAACACCAGGAATCAATGTTTCCCCAAACATAAAACAACAACATTTTACACAACCCCCAGAGCTTTCCAAAGTTAATTCTCTCTGGACCAAGCGTCAACAACGACATTGTCCCTGCCCCTCTGATTTTTACTTCTAGTTTCTCTTGAATTAAGGTTAAGGGGTTGTGATCAAAAACCCAAAGGCCAGTAAATCTATAGCACTTTCCCCGGGAGGCCGAGCTGAACGCCAGGTTCCATGGTGGTTGGGTGGTGAGGCCTGGAAGTATTCACTACATGGACACCTTTATGAACGTGGAGTTCATGGTTAGTCCGGGGAGGAAAGTTCACTACATGGATGCCTTTAGGAACGTGGAGTTCACGGTTAGTCCGTGCAGGGAAGTTCACTACCTGGACGCCTTTAGGAACGCCTTTACCTACCTTTAGGAACTGGCACAGACAGATTTTGGATTTTCAAAATGGCCGCCATAAAATACTTATTTTGCGCTACCTCGGCTTCTAGTCAACCTAGAAACTTGATTAAATATGCTAATCCTATGTTTTCTGGGTCAAGGAATCCAATAAAGGCCTCAAAATAGTGCTCAGAATTATAGAAAAGCAACAAACAAAGGTAATTGAAAACCATTGTCTTTATATTTGTGATATAACTATGTTACATAATACATGATATTGCAAGTCCTTTGAAGTTATAGGTATGGGTTTATAAAGCAAGAAAGCAGCCTTGTTAGTATCAGATTGAACTATAAGTCCTATACACAGGATCTACCCGATCTATACCGTTCAGGAATATGCTTTTACAAATCTTCATCACTGTCCTGTCATTTTCGCAAAGGTGTCTACGCAAATGCCAACATTAATTTTTGGATTCCTCATGCTCTGAATATTCCAAAAAATGTATAGTTTTGTTAATCTCAAAAAATTTTGCACAAAAAAAACATCGTGAACCTCACTAAAATCAGTCCATTACTTTTTGTGACATAGTGCTATACAGTATATCTTTTTTAACCCCCACTCAATGTTGAAGAATCATTAAAAAAAAAACACACACCACACCACAGTCTTTTCTAGAGACGACCATTATTCAAAGAAATATATCGGGATGGATTCACATGATCATTTCTTGTGACCATCTCAACATTGTTTACATACTTTTTGGAGTATCACGATATCCTTTCGCATTTTTGAAAAATGTCTTTTTACTTCTTTCTTTACTTTTTTTGGAGTAACACCACAACATCCTTTCGCATTTTTACCATCGCTGGAGGAGAGGGTATTGCATTTGGGTCCGTTTGTTTGTCCGCACAGAACGTGAGTAAATGTATTCATTACATTAGACCCTTTAGAATCCTAAGACCCTTAAGACTAGAGCCTTTAGAACCCAAAGACCCTTTGAAATCCCTAATACCCCCTATAACCCCAAGACCATTAAAGACCCCTAACAACCTTAAGACCCCTAAGACCCTCAATAGCAATGACCCATTAAGACAACAAGCACCCAAAAGACGACAAAAGACTCCTTAGAACCCAAAGACGCAGAGGACCCAAGAGATCCCGAGGACCCAAAAGACCCCGAAGATTCAAAACATTGCGAACATCCACTGGACCCAAAACAGCAGTTTATTTTATTTTTATCTTCCGCTTTCGGTTTCTCAAGTGAGGTGGCGACTTTTGATCTCTCCACGGCATCAAAAGTTTAAGTATTTTTCCATTCGTGTGTTTGTCAAATTTCCACTGGTTATTAGTCCCCTACCGGTGTACACCGGAGGGGACTACAGGTTTGCACGCTGTCCCTCCGTCCGTCACGCAAAGAACAGCTTTCCCACCTTTTTTCTAAACGCTTAATGCTAATGATTTTAATCTTGGCAAATGGTTTCCACATGATAAGTTACAGATCAAGTTCGAACTTCACGACGTTTCGATCATTTTTGACAAAGTTATGGCACTTTGAACTTTGGGAATTCTGATAATTCTGATGATCCTTAACTCAGTGCCATTTTGTTTTAATTTCCTTTAAAAAACATTTTCTCTGCAATAATTGGACCGATTGAGATCAAATTTTCACTGTAGGAGGGACTCGGTCTGGAGAATATTTTAATGGTAATTATGACGTCACAGGTCACGTGGTTCGGCCGCCATATTGTTTTCGTGAAAACCTTTTTCTCTGCAACGGCTGAACAGATCGAAGCCAAACTTTGCCGGCAGAATCGCATACCCATGACGAACTAAAAAGTCAGCTAGCATGACGTCATGCGTCACATGGTTTCAGAGTTATGACGTTTTTAAGCATGAACCTTTAAAACCGAGCCCCTCCCTCATTTTTGATCCAATCGAGGGGAAACTTCACAGATCTGTTCAGCATGTCAGTCTACTAAAATGTCATTTTGGAATTTGCGATAGGGCACGTGTTTTGGCACATATCGTTAATCAAACGAAAATATTTTTTAAAAATGGATATCTCTTGAATCGCTGGTACCTCAGACCATGAATTTGTAATTATATAATTCACACAGTGCAATACATGCAGGCTGCTCCACGGAGCAACCTTGCGGGCTTATCAACGAGGTGAGGCGTGACACACATGTGTCTCAGCATACCTCAGATCAAGTTTGAAAACCAGCATCAACCGTGCATAAATTTGCATATTCGATCATTTTTGACAAAGTTATGGCACTTTTAACTTTGGTAGACTACATGTATTGCAGCGCAATACTCAGAATGCTTGTTTTGTTGTGTATGTGTTATTGTTTTCTAGTTCGTTTTGGTTTGAAATTCGTGTAACTTGTAATTAATTAATCGTTTTCTGTTCGCTCCGCGTGCGCGGCCTTGTAACCTGAGGCTTCCCCGTCGGTGTTTTGTTAATTTAAGTTCTTTCCTTTGCTGTATTGCATGCTTAAAAGATTTTTCTCTTTTCCCCTGAACTTCCTCGAACATCTACTCTTTGTCTAACGTTTTAAATCCCGCCCCCCCCCCCAAAAAACAAACAAAAAAAACATTTATTTCCTTTACTCCACGTGTGCTGTTGTCTCATCGTATGCTTCTGTCCACGTGCGGTCTCGCCCAGCCCCCATTATCTCCTCGCCTTCCACCTTTTGCCCTGTTCACGTGACACGTGGTTGTCCCTCTAGGCTCCCTCTCCCCGTTGGTATTTTGTGAATATAAGATTGTTTTTCACGGCTCTGTTTAAATATTATTTAAATATGTTTAAACATTTCCCCTGCAATGTTTTATTCAGTGGCATGTCACAACACACTCTTTTTCTTCCTATTTAAAAGGCTTTTTTCAATTTCCTCTTCAATTCATGCCACTTCAAAAAAATATTCAATCTCTTACAATTCTTCCTCCCTACATGCTCTAAACTCACCTTCATTCCACCCCTCCTCTGTCGTTTTAAAATGGATCTCTGACTTGAAAATCGCAATAAATCCAATTTGTTATAAATGTTCGTTTTTCATCAATCATTCACTTTCCATACTCCCCCTCACACCTCCCCTCCTAAACTCCCTCCTCCCCCTCCCTTTCAATTCTCCCCACTCACCCCTCCCCTCCTAAACTCCCCCCTCATCCCTCCCCTCCAAATCTCCCCCCTTGACCCTCCCCTCCAAATCTCCCACTTTGCCCCTCCCCTTCAAAACCCACCCCAACCCCCCCTTCAAATCTCTCCCCCCCCCCCTTCCATCTTTCTCCAATTCTCCCCCCTCCCCCAACCTGCCTCCTCCCCACTTCGTCTCACTTCTATCTCATACTTCCACCTCCTGCAACCTTCTACTTTCCTCTGCCCCCCCCCCCCCCTCAAACAACCCCTCACTGTGCCTCATTCCATCACCATCAAACCTTTTGTCCTCCTCATCCTTTCCTTTCTTGTAACTCTTTTGCAATCACCGACACACTATCAACAGCTCTCCCTACCTCCTCCTCTCATCCTTCATCTGATGCACTCCACCGATCTGGGCTTTATGGCAGAGTGGCCAGACGGAAGCCTCTCCTCAGAGAAAGACACATGAAAGCCCACAGAATCTTGTTTCTCACAGTCTGAGAGTCCTTTAGGTGCTTTTTTGCAAACTCCAAGTGGGATTTCATGTGTCTTTCATTGAGGAAAGGCTTCCGTATGGCCACTCTGCTATAAAGCCCAGATCGGTGGAGTGTTGCAGTGATGGTTGTCCTTCTGGAAGTTTTCTCCCATCTCCACCATCGGGTTCTTGGTCACCTCTCTTACCAAGGCCCTTCTCCCCTGATTGCTCAGTTTGGCTGGGCGGCCAGCTCGAGGAAGAGTTCTGGTTGTTCCAAACTTCTTCCATTGAAGAATTATGGAGGCCACTGTGCTCTTGGGAACCTTCAATGCAGCAGAAATTTTTTTGGAGGCTTCCCCAAATCTGTGCCTCGACACAATCCTGTCTCTGAGCTCTGCAGGCAGTTCCTTCGACCTCATGGCTTGGTTTTTGCTCTGATATGCAGTCAGCTGTGAGACCTTATATGGACAGGTGTGTGCCTTTCAAAATCATGTCCAATCAATTTAATTTACCACAGGTGGATTGCAATCAAGGTGGAGAAACATCTCAAGGATGATCAAGAGAAATGGGAGGCACCTGAGCTAAATTTCAAGTGTCATAACAAAGGGTCTGAATACTTATGTCAATGTGAAATTTCAGTTTTTTCTTTTTAATAAATTTGCAAAACTTTCTAAAATCCTGTTTCCTCTTTGTCATTATGGGGTATTGAGTGTAGATTCATGAGGGGAAAAAATGAATTTAAACGATTTCAGCAAAAGGCTGCAACATAACAAAATGTGAAAAAAGTGAAGGGGTCTGAATACTTTCTGAATGCACTCTATGTATGTTGTGCCATCCTCCAAACAGTGATGACTCCATTTACATTTCGCTGTCTGACAACATGGACCAACTTCTATCCACTCATCCCAACTCTCTTTTCCTCACATGTGGTGACTTCGACTGTCATCATGCCAGCTGGCTGGGTGTGGGTTCCTCTCTCACCAGCCATTGCACCTCAGCAAAAGACTTCTGCTTCTGAGTCTTCCGAGTATTCTTCTTCGACTTATTCTGAGTATCTTCTCTTCCAGACTTGGTTGTGACAAACTTCCCTGCAAATGTCTGCTGCTCCAATCGGTTCTTCTGATCATGTGCTTGTTAAAGTGGACATCTCTCTGGCCATTCTCAGAGAGCCTCCTCAGCGTCGACGAGTCTGGCATTTCACTCAGCCCAACTGGCACGGTCCTCAAGCAGCTAACAATCATCTGGACTGGTCTCCCATCAACTCTTCCTGGGAATTCTTCCAAAGCAAACTGCTCTCTCTCATGCACAGATTTATCCCATCTCATCTTCAGTTGTCATACCCTTCCTCCCGTCCATGGTACACTGAATCTTATGGTGAGGCAGTTGCCCTGAAACAACTTGCGTGGGAATCAGCAAAACCGCATCTGCAAAATCAGCCCTCCTCTTGGAAGGCAAATCCAACTGAAGGCAATCTCAGTTCCTTCCACCAAGCTCGGAACAAGTGTGTGTCTACCCTCAGGAGAGCTAGGAAGCACGATCTCTCCCCACTCAAGAATGAACTCTCAAACCTGTCTCCTTCCTCCAAATCCTGGTGGCGTCTGGTCAAATCCGTTTCAGGTGCTTGTTCCCCCTCCATCCCCTCCCTTACCTCAAACGGCTACACAGTTGACACCGCACGTGACAAAGCCGAGAGCCTTAACTCTGTGTTTGCCTCAAAATCTCGTGTCCCAAACCCATCTCTCTCTGTGCCCACCTTACCCAGTCGAACCCAGCTGCTCCTGGACTATGTGTCCTTCTCTCCTGACAAGGTGGAGAAGTTTTTGTCAAACCTCGACTCTGATTCTGCAACTGGACCAGACGGCATCAGCCCATGGGTTCTAAAATCCTGTTCTTCTGCTCTTTCACTCCCTCTCTCTGTTCTCTCCACCCTCTCTTTTGCTCAAGGTCATCTGCCATCTTCTTGGAAATCAGCAAACATTACCGCTTTACACAAAAAAGGTGCAAAAACAGATCCTTGCAACCTCAGACCAATCAGCCTGCTCCCAATTATCAGCAAAGCCATGGAATCCATCATTGCTTCGGATATCAAATCCTTCCTCTTCTCCAATGGCTTGATCTCTGATCATGAATTTGGATTCAGACCAGGTCATTCTACTCTGGACCTGCTGCTTCTGCTGTCTCAACAATGGATGGAGGTCCTCCATGCCAAACAAGAAATCAGCGCCGTCTCCCTTGACATATCACATGCCTTCAATACGGTCTGGCACCCCGCTCTGCTCACCAAACTCTCCTCCTATGGTATCCATGGAAATCTCCACGCATGGCTTGCGGACTTCCTCTCTGGTGGTAGTCACAACATGTGGCCCTGAATGGATTTCTCTCATCTCCTCTTCCTTTTCAGGCTGGCGTTCCCCAAGGCAGTGTTCTGGGCCCTATGCTTTTTCTGGTCTTCATCAATGATCTCTATGACTCTGGAAAATCCTCTTTATCTCTTTGCTGATGACTCCACTCTCTGCTGCTCCATTCCTCATCACTCAGATCGGCAGTCTGCAGCCTCCTCACTCTCTGCAACAACAACAACAGGCAATTTAAGGCCATTTTCCCTGCTAGAGCGGGGGTTAGCCTTGCAGTCCCCATGACAATCTTCTCCATTTTCCCCTATTTTCTACATCTTCCCTTGTTAACCCCCTTGTCCGCATTTCTTCTTCCACCACCTTTAGCCAAGTCTTTCTTGGTCTTCCCCGTCCCCTACTTCCTTCGACATTCATTTCCATCACTCTTCTCAACCAGTCACTTTCATCCTTCCTCAACACATGACCAAACCATCTCAACCTGTTTCTCTTCACAGCATCCATCACAGGCTCTATTCCCATCATCTTTCGCAAATCATCATTTGTCTTCCCCTCTCTCAACGATACTCCACACATCCACCGAACCACTATGACAATTTATGATTATTTATGACAATTTGTGACGCATATTATTCAAAGAATCTGCATTTTTTTTTTAATCAGCAGCCTGATAGTGTATAAAGTCGATTTCGGGAGCTGCTTGTGCAATCCATAACAGTTAACATCTCGACAACATAAACATTCACTGCCATGATGTCATGGAGAGTATCAGTAAGAGCCAAGAAGCACAATAATGAATGAAGGGATGTGTTTACATCGAAACTCCAAAAATAAAGAAATCAAGTTCAAAATACAAGGTATCGCTTTAAATCGGCAGAGTATCTTTTTCTGACAAGTCTGTTTGCAAGAGACAACGGTCATGCACCATGGATGACCGTCTATCCTTGCTCAATCTCCCAGGGTGGCTTATCAGTCCAATCCAGGAATGACACACTTGCAGGAGTTACATATATATTTAAACTGGATGCTCACAGCACTACTGCTTTCTCAGTGTTTTCTCCAGCTGAAACAACCATTTTTGTTCACTTATCTTTTTGCCTGTTTGTAGCACATGCTTCTGCTCGCCTGTCTTTTGCAGCTGTCTACTCGTCACACCTTTTTTAAGCCTCCTCCTGTATGATGGAGATCAGAGGATGCTTATAGCTGTTGTTGGGTTCGGTTCTACAACTAGTACCCCCATTTTTAAATGGTATTCCAGAATTCCTTCAACCTTGAGGAGTACCAAACCACCATTTAGATTGGTTTTTTTTTCTTCCTTTACTGCCAATTTCCAAGCAGCAGCAGGGTGGGACTTTCGGAATGAAATTTTGCACTAATCATGGAAACAGAATGTATGCGAGGTTGATGTATTTTAACCTTTACCTAATTTGAGGTCATGACCCAATTATAGACATTTTATCATTTTTCAACAAAATTCGACGAAGGCCTGTCCTATCGGAATGAAATTTCCCTCTCCAGATTGCTCAAAACAAGGTGCATTTATGCTTAATTTACACCATGCCCCCACCGAGGTCAAGGTCAAATGGTGGGATGAAATTTTTTTTTTTGTCATTACTCAATTTTGTCAATGCGGAAGCTCAAAAACCGCTTAGCTTTCCAATATGTTCTTGCATCATAATAGAGAGCTTCGTAAGCGAACCTCAATGCCAAATGCATGTATATGTAAATCCATTCAAAATTTTATGTGAATCCATTCAAAAGTTCACTTTCATTTAAAATTTCACGGAAAAATTTTTTTCAAATTTTTCCCCATTCCCTTGGGAACAAAATTTCATGTTGTCATTTGAAATGTCCCTTCCATGATCCGCCATCTTGTCCCTTTCATGATTCGCCATCTTGTCCCTTCCATGATTCGCCATCTTGTCCCTTCCATGATCCGCCATCTTGCTCACGTGATCTTGCTTTGGTCTGGCGCGACCGATAAATTATTTTCACCTGGTGATTAAAATCAATAAATTACAATACAGTACTGTACAGAACGGATTTTGAATTCGAAACCGCTCATCATTTACGCCAGCTACACTGACTTTTTTTTTTCCACCAGCTACACCGGATTCAGTTTTCCGACAGCTACACCGACTTCATTTAAGCCAGTTACACCGATTTCAGTACATACCTGCCAGTCGGACCTACGTACCTGGTCCAGTCGACTAGAAGTCTAGACTATATAGCCTACAGTAGGTAAGTCCTGCATTCTATCCCAATCTATCCATTCAATAAAATTAATTTGAATTTTAATTCTAAGCCCAAGATCAAACCAGCTAGCCTAGCTAGGCCGAGGCCTACAGATGTTTGCGAGGGCTGCGTACTCGATCGACTGACCATTGTCGACGAAGCTCTCACTCTACGCAATGCGTATTCATATTAGTGGATTTGCACTGAAGTTGTGCACCTGATTTTTTTTGGTGTTCTTGACCAACTTTTTAAAGATTGTGACCTAATTAACAAAAACCACCTTCTTCATCACAACAAGAATAATTTTCCTCTGATTTTCATGATGTCAAGTTTTATGGATAGATTCTAGATGGGACGCATTTTCTTAATTTACACACGATCCCTAAATATTGAAGGTCACGGTCATATTGCGGCCAGGAAAAAAATATGGCCATCATTGGATTGCCGGCCAAGAAAATGGGTAAACCGGGGAGGCATACACTTGGCGATCACAGATAAATATTTACAGTGAAAATATTGCTTCACAAAAGAGTTAAGTAAACCTTTGAACCTTAATATGTTCTGGTCTTCCACTGTGAAAGGCAAAAGCCAAACTTTCATTAGTTTTTCCAAACTGACAAATTTAGGTATTAGACCTTTTTCATAAATTTTACTTGAAAAAGCAAAATGGAAATTCAGTAACTCCATGCCATGCACAGGTGTCCATTTTATTCAAAGTCAGTGGCCATTTTTTATATGTACGTATATAAATATCAAACTTGACTGAAGAAGAATTTTCAACAGTACATATTGGAGTCCAGAAATTACATGACACTGGAAACATCTTTTGTATGATGAGAAAAACAAAACGTGCATACATACAATGACTGCTGCAATTTTTTTTAAAATTCAAACCAAAAGGCAAGCAGCCAATCATCGATCAGTAAGAAGCCAAGATAAATAATCTCAGACATAACTGGAGAATGACGAATCTTGAACAATTACTTGGCTTCTCAATGCAGTGACAAAACATTGCATGGGCAGCTCCTGCACACTCAATTTTTAAAAGTGAGAAATGCTATTCTCCTATTTTTCATTCCCTCTTAGCAGTATAAAATAATTCAGTCTCCATGTCTTCCAGCATCACCAAATATCTCTTCAGCAGACATAGGTTTGATGATAGCCCCCATCTGTGTGTGCACTCTTGGCTGAGTGAGCAGACGAGCCGCTTGTGAGGGTATCCAGGTGGTGCCCAGTGGGCCACGTAAACTCTGCTCAAAATCTGCTGCTGTGTTGAACGGGTAAGGTATCTCTGCCACCTGAGGAAAAAAGTCATGCCTTTGCTATTATTTGGTCAAAATAGCATTGTTGCTTGAGGGGTGATGGTAAATGACCAAATAATCGAAATGTGGAAATTTGATGCGATCCTACACACAAAGCCTAGAACAAGCCCCCAGCTGACCCCTTCCATTAAAACAAGTAAATAAATATAACGCAAAAGCATGCATACGCACACAATTCTGGTATAATGAATACGTAGTACACCCATTCAATAAAACAGCAATTTTAGTGACTAAATACATCATCATGACCAATTAAAACTTTGGTATAAGAGACACAAAAAATTAAAAGTAAAACAACAAGAGTGAGAATTACATTGCAATACATATCTCCTCCCAAGATTCAGTTCAATATCAGTAAACACATCCCTTTACTTGGGTGGTGTATAATGCCGTGTTTAGCACCAAAACATATAAACCCCTGTGGCCTGCACATACATGAAGGAAAAACAAAGGTACAGCTTATGTGCATATATAATATGTTGTGGTTATATACCTGGGATCATTCCAATTGCACTGGGGCATGAACCAACATCAGGGCCTAAGGCCTGAGGCCTGCCGATCTGTGCTGCTTCATGGAATGGCAGTGCATGATTTTAATTGGGGTGGAGTCAGGCCAGCTGTCCAGCCAATGGGTGTAAAGCAGTGTGGTGGAGTCAGGGCAGCTGAAAACTGAACCATGTACAAAGTGATATTTTGTAATTTCAAAAAGAGCATAAATCCATGAGAAATTGACGAAACACCCCAAAACTCAAACTTGTTCCATAACTTAAAATAAAGACATGCACCAAGTTCAGTTGAATATATTAAAGGGTTTGGGGAAAAAAAATCCCAGAAATGCCTGGCGGACAGATGAAGAGCAAACCAATAGTCCACCTTCGAATAGAGGACGAATTAACAGCAATCTTTCCCACCAACAAAGATAAATAAATAATTCTGCATTGCTATGGCAGTGCAGAACTGCAACTCAGAGGAATCTTCTTCCAAACGATCAGCCGAAGTTATGTGGCCTGCCTATTTTTACAGATTCAAGATCTTCCAGTTTACCGAAATAGCGAAATAATTTTCAATACAGTATATTGACCAGTCCACAGATCATTTGTTTATGAAAACAAGACTATATTGGCGTTGCCACAGAACGTTGGTGGTGCTGCTTGTTAATTGTAGTGATGCTACTTTAATAATTTACCATTTACAGCAACTTTACAGGAGCAATCTATTTCTCAGTCAAAAGGAAGCGCACAGAAAGTTACTTATTGCTGAAGGAGTACATTGAATCACCAAAAGGCACCAAAAGGCAGTAACTCAGAGAAAACTACTGAGCATTTTGTTGATTACAGAAGTTTTTAAAATCCTCTTACACTTGACATTATTGAACACAAATTAAAAAAACACGGACCTTTATGTTAACTATGGGATGGGATGTTTAAGAATTTTGGCATCGATTTACAATAAATCTTTAAAAAACAAAAACAGAAATACAAAATAAACAGAGAGTACACCCCATATGTACTGTACACCGCTTAGGAACTGCACTTTAAACCATAGCTCACAAATTTCAAGCGATATCGGAATCCCTCACAGCGAGTTCCATATCAACAGCATTCTCATGAGGCACAAAATCGGTAAATAAAGCTACAAAATGTGAATAGACAACAACGACGGCAGAGACAAAGATGACGATGACAGAGGTAAATACAACTTCGACGATGACAGAGGCACATACAAAGACAATAGCAAAGACGTACACAATGACGACGGAGACGTACACGATGACGGCAGAGACAGACACGATGACGGCGGAAACACATACAACGACGACGGTGGAGACGACAGCAGAGATGACAATAGAGACGACAACAGTACCTGGTGCTGGGCAAGAGCTGCATTTCGTTTTTCACTGAGAATAACGTGAGGAAGACTTCTATCTTTCCGAGGTACAACTGGTGAGGCTCGGATTGTGAAACTGCCACAGAAAAAGAATCAATCAATGGCTGTCCACAAAACGAAAATAAGAAGGCTGGGCCAAAAAGGGGATAGGGAAAGAAAAAAGCATGGCTCCACTCGTCAACATACACCTGTGACGTACCAGCGACGTTTGCGTGGATTTGGTGCTATCCCTCCACCTGACCATTCACCCCATCCTGGTAGGGTGAGATCCTTGACCTGTGGAGCCTCAGAGGCAACCTTTGCATTTTTCTCTTTGGAAAAGTCTCCCACAACATCATCACCAGAAAACGCCTCCACAATGAGTGCTCGCTGGCTTTTGTCTCCTTCCCACTGAGAAAATAACAACATAAATACATCAATAAATAAATGTTGACAATTCATGAAAAGTATTTTTGCCTGCAGGTTGCATCATGTGGCTAAGTCTTCATCACAATGTCAAGATCATATGGAATTTCGAGGATGTATTACAATACTGAGAAATATAGTGGGCCATCCAAAACAAAAAATTGAGAAAAAAAAAGTTTAAAGTTCAGGTTCCAATTGCATTGAACAAAGATCAGCCTCAAGTTTAAACATTAAAGAAAATGGCCGTTAACCACAAAGGTACAAACAGTTAACTCATTTTGATCATATGTGAGATAGACCAGTTTACTGCTCAGAGGCTCATTCCAAGGAGTTTTAATATAACTAAAGTATCCTATCAGGTTTCAAGCACGACAATGCCAAAAGCCAAAAGCCAAGATGCCAAAAGCCAAAAGCCAAGGCCAAGAAAAGAAAAATGTTTATTTGCAATGGCAATAAGGTAATATCAATATTTCTGCTTACCTCATCCTCCACAACAAGGGCACCCTCTCCTTGTTCAGTTTTGTCCTTGTCCAATATTTCTGTCAATACCTGCTTTCTCCTGTCAATAGAGAGAGAATAGCATAGATTTATTGATTTGGAAAATGACTATCAACTCTCCTCAAAACAAAGACATCATTCTTCAATGTTACAATTATATTTAGAGACAACTGACGAAACAAATGCTGAGTCTCCATTAGCACGTTTATATATCTGAAGAAGCAGACAGCTGGAAAGTGGGAGGATCATATGCACCAAGTCTCAATTCACATTTCCCAGAGAACTAATGAAGAGAATACCGTGGGTAGTGTCTATGCAGCAATGTCGGACAAAGCAGGAGTCTCACATGAAGTTGCTTACTCTCGAGCATCACAAAATGGAGCAAAACAAACAGATGACGATAGTTTTTTTTCGGACATGATGTTTCGCAGAGACATCAGCATTAACATCATGACCAGAATTATAACAGTCGCCCAAAGCCCCCCATCTAAGCTGAATTACATGTTACAGTGTAATCTGCGGAGTAAATTTAGGTCGATAGAAATGTTGTCGTGCAAGCGTAATCCAGTGCAAATCAAAGGGAGGTGCAAGGTGCCTCTCCCTTTATATAAGGGATCGTTTATCTGTATGCAGCTTTAACATGGGGACTGAAATAATTTGTCCGCTTCTACTGAATGAAATGAGCTGCAAATTTCAGAAGTAAATGCTTTGTACATGGAGGTAATATGGTGCAAATTTCAGCAACATCTGTTTCTGCATTTTGGAGTTTTATTTAGAAAACCCTCAAATTCTCGTTGGTGACTGTCCGTCCATCTGCCCAAATCTCAAGGTCTATACATTGAAACGAGCTGAAACTTGGAATATTCTTGTAATCTTGAAATTATTATTTATTACGGAAATTTTTATTATGTAAATATGTATTTATTATGTGAATTTATTGAACTTGTGTAAATATTCTTGTAATCTTGTACTTGGAATATTGAAACTTGGAATATTGGAATTAGCCAATAGGTCCAGATAATGGCTTTCGAAACAAATTCCACAAGTGCCATAGTTTTTGCTTTAAAATTTAATTTATATACATATATATATATACATATATATATACATATATATATACATATATATATATATATATATATATATATATATATGTATGTATGTATATATATGTATGTATGTATATATATGTATGTATGTATATATATGTATGTATGTATGTATATATATGTATGTATGTATATATATGTATGTATGTATATATATGTATGTATGTATATATCTATATATATATATATATATATATATATATATATATATATATATATATATATATATATATATATATATATATATATATATATTTATATGTAAATTAAATTGAATGAATAGGACATATATATATATATATATAAATAAAAAAAAGTATATATAGATATATATATATTTATATATATATTTATATATATATATATATATATATATATATATATATATATATATATATATATATATATATATATATATATACAGTGAAACCTTGACTTACGAGTTTAATTCGTTCTGTGACCGAGCTCGTAACTCAATTTGCTCGTTTCTCAAATTAAATTTCCCCATTAAAATGCATTGAAATGCTATTAATCCGTTCCAGCCTGCCAAAAACCACACCAATGTTTTTTGAAATATATATATATAAATATCTCGCGCTTTATATTTCACCTGCATGCAGCATACAAGTTGGCAGGATGGCCTGGACTGGAGGTATGCACACTTGACTTTAAACTGTCCAGCCTGGGTTTAAATCCCGACCCAGCTATAACCTGTCATGTCGGTGTTTCACAGGCAGGGTGATTCATCAATGTGTGTGCCGCTAAACTGGGCGCCCCGTTTGCGTCCCATTAGTTGTTGGATGTTAAGGATCTGTGTAGTGTTCTGGTAGTGTTCTGGGCCCTGTGCTATTTCTGGTCTTCATCAATGACCTCATCGAAATGACCTCATCAATGACCCATCGAAAACCTTGATCTTTTCTACCCCCGGTAATTCACCCCAGAGTCCTTGCAGTGTTCATATGTTTTATTCCTCTCCCACCTCCCCCCAAGTCCTCCCGATGTCCCTGCTCTCAAATGTTGTGTTTGTGTCCTTCCCCCTCTCTCCCCATCTTGTCTGCCGCTCTCCTTGTTTTTTGTGTGTCGGTTTGTCTTTTTGTGTGATTAATGTTAGCTCTTTCAAGAGCCTCGATCTTGTATACCAAAAAAAAACAAAAAAAAAACCTCACCGTGTCTTCCACAAAGAGAAGGCGAGCTATCGCCGGCACTCTGAACAAGTTGTGGCCTGGCATGCTCTTCTCCTCTGCCGTTATATACGTCCTCCTCGGCATCTTTTTCCAGAAGAGCCCTGTCTTGTCACAGTTGAAGATTTGCTGGGGGATGTATGCTTCGGCTTCTATCAGTTCGGCAAAAGTTATAATAAAATCTTCAGCTGCCTTCACATCCGAGCTTGCTGCCTCACCATGCCTGACGGAGTGAATGCCGGTCCTCTTCTTAAAATTATCAAACCATCCCCGACTGGCTTTGAATGACTCTTCCGATGCCTTGTCCGTTGATGTTCCCGCCTTCTGCTGCACCAAATCCCCGTAAATGTCTCGGGCCTTCTCACACATGATGCTCTCGGTCACGGTATCTCCTGCGAGCTGCTTCTCCGTCAACCACACAAACAACAACTTCTCCATCTCTTCATGGACAGAGGTCCGGAGCTTTGAAATAATCGTAACGCCCTTGGCTGGCGTTATAGCCTTTATCGACTCCTTCTGCTTCAAAATCGTACATATCGTAGAAGTACTACGATCGTACTGCCTCACCAAGTCGACAACACGCACACCTCGCTCATGTTTTTCGACGATTGCGTGTTTTATATCCAAGCACATCATCCTCTTCTTCTTCTCAGCACTGCCCTTGGCACTCAATTTCTTAGGACCCATGGTTAAAACTAAGAAATTTTCCTAAATAACCAAAATGCGAAAACAAAGCAGCAGCGATATACGGTAGAGATGCTTGCACGGCAAGATAACCACGTGACCTGAACGCTCGTTGGGCCACCTCGTGGCGGGTGGCGTAAACTCGTAACTCAGATCTCGGCTCGCATCACAAAGCAATAAACCGCCCGAGCGACGGCTCGTATCTCGGAAAACTCGTAAGTTGGTGCACTCGTAAGTCAAGGTTTCACTGTGTATATATATATATATATATATATATATACACAAAGAATTAAGTTAAGCACCCCCCCCCGTTTTTTTACAACCTCGCACATTACAAGTTTGTTGTCGTCAAAACAGTGTAATATACCCATGATATTGCTATATTTTCTGGAGAAGTGATATTATGGTCACATAAAAACATAACAATCATGCCGTTTTCAATATTTTATTCTGAATAATTTAAGGTGAAATTTTTTGGGAATTTTAGGCATATTTTCACCTCAATTTAAGTATGGAGCTATAGGTCCATCACGGACAGTGTGGATGACGTTTATGTTTTCTAACGTACAGTCATTGTTCTGAGAAGACCTCTAGCGATCTTTGCGTCAATAACGTGTGTAGGACCCACGTGATCGGATCACTGACTCAACCAATCACTTTTTTTCACTTTGATCACTCAATTTCATCAATGGATAATTGCTAATGTCATACCAATCATTATTTGATCTCACATACCTTAGAATATATGCCAATGTATACATATACACAAAGAATATATATTAGGGGGTGCTTACCTTAATTCGTTGTGTAGGGGTGCTTAACTTAATTCTTTGTGTATATATATATATATATATATATATATATATATATATATATATATATATATATATATATATATATATTAGGGTGTTTCAATTTTCCGAAGTTGCTATTTTCGTGTCACTTTTCTCATCCCCTTGGTTCTATTCATCTAAGTGACTCGTATGCCAAATTTTAGACAAATTGAATAATATTTAGAGGTTGCACACTTCTGTCACTTTTGTATGGCTTCAGCATTGCGCACGCTGTGTTCAGATTGCATCAGTGTTGCGTCATACGGGTCACTCCTCACTTGATCTTACATTGGGACAGCAAATTGTTGCCGACAGTTGTCACCGGGAATGTCAGAACTCTGGAAGACCGAGTTGATGTTCTCGTAACCGGAAAATATTTTGAACATCTGCTTGGAGTGCCTGTTGCGCAGGATGGAACTGGCGAGCAAATGGCACGAGTCGTCATTCAGGAGTTGAACTGATTCGGTATACGTGACCGTATCATTGGTCTCTCGTTTGACACTACAGCATCAAATACAGGACCTATACCAGGCCCTGATGCAGCACTGATTCAAGGAGCGTGTCTGAGGATTGAGAAGGAAGTTGGGCGAACTCTGTTGTGGCTGCCTTGCCGCCATCACACCCTTGAGCTGATCTTGAAGGGCATCTTCGAAGAGTGTTTCCGCATGCCATCAAGTGGTCCTGAGATCCAGATCTTTTGAAAGTTCTGAAAACGTTGGGATTTAGTCGATAAGAAGTCATATACGACCATACTGGACAAAGAAGAGCCTGTCCAACGGTTTCTAGAAGAGCCTGTCCAACGGTTTCTAGAAGACCAACGTCTGAAAATGGTTGACTACCTTCAAAAAGTCTTGAAAGATGCAAGCCATCCACGAGAAGATTACAAAGAGTTGTTACGTCTGTCTCTCCTCTTTCTTGGAGGTTGGACTGAAAGTGAAGTCAAATTCAGGGCTCCAGGAGCCCTCCATCAAGCAAGGTGGATGGCAAAGGCCATATATGCACTTAAGATTGTCCTATTCAATGAACAACTGGAGTTGACTGATCGAGAATTGAAGGGAATGAGAAAAGTAGCGTATTTTGTCAGCCTCGTATATGTCCGCTTTTGGCATGAGGCAATTGCGAGTCGATGGGCACCAAAGAACGACTTGGACATGATTCAACTTCTAAACTGTTACCCGGATAGAGATGTCAAGGAGAATGCTTTGAAGGTGGCTAAGAGACACCTTTGGTATCTGTCAGAAACAAATGTTGGATTGGCTTTCCTGGATGAACGTATTACTCTGGCAGAGAAGGAAATGATGTTCCAGAATTTGGAGAAGCCGGAAAGGAAGAAAGAATCGAGACGATTAGATGGAAAAAACCTAGTCTTTGAAGGAAAAAACCTGAGCGACCTCATCACCCGCCGTACAAAGACATTCTTTGGATACTTTGGGGTCGGTGACGTGGACGAATACTGCAGTGATGCGCTAAGAAGCTCCATCAATGCCCTTAAAGTGGTGAATGACACTGCAGAAAGGGGCATTGCCCTGATAAAGAAATTCAACAAGTCAGTCAGGGACGAACAGCAGCAGTTCCTGTTGAAGATCGTCGAGCACCACAAAAAAGCGGTCACCAAGCGAACAAAAGCAGGAGTTGCATCTTACGAAATTATCTAATGTAGTTAACATGAATGTTATTAAGTTCAGTTTCAACTTTTTTGATGTTTAGTTTTATTGCTTGTATTCTAGAATAAAAAGAATCAATGTAAATCTTTATACTTTGTTATACTAAGAATCATTGTTATACTTTATATGAATTGAAAATACTAGGGCATGCCCGTACTATATATATATCTAAAATTATATCCCCCCCCTCTATTTACATGAAATGGTTTGGTCCATTCGCAAAGCCAAAGCGAACGGCTTGCGAGTACGGTGACAATCCCCCCCCTCTATTTACATGAAATGGTTTGGTCCATTCGCAACGACCACAGAACCCCCCCCCCCTCTATTTACATGAAATGGTTTGGTCCATTCGCAAAGCCAAAGCGAACGGCTTGCGAGTACGGTAGAACCCCCCCCCCCCCCCTCTATTTACATGAAATGGTTTGGTCCATTCGCAAAGCCAAAGCGAACGGCGAACGGCTAAATCGCCATAGCTCGGTAACTACTTGTCCGATTAATATGAAACCTTGAAAAGGCACATCCTCAGGTCCCCAGCAATATACCTGGCAAGTTTCAAGTATATCGGACCCGTGGTTGTCGAGAAACAGCGGTCACAGACACACAGACACACAGACACACAGACACACAGACACACAGAGATTACTGGAATTATAGATAGATATATATATATATATTTATATTTTAATATATATATTCAAAGCTTGTTTTGTACATCACATAATCAGATAACGACTAGATAATGAACAATATTAAAATATATACTTATGTCAATAATTTATAGGGTATACTTACAATAAATATTAAGATTTGTGAATATTTGTACATGTTGAATTAATATGCCTATATTCATTTCATTATCTTGTATATGTTGAATTAATATGCTTATATTCATTTCATTGTGTTATGTTCAATGTTTTACAATTCTTTTGATGTCTTTTTAATTTTTATTTTGCAAATAATCTTCTTCTTCTTTTATGAACTGGAGTAAAATTTCAAAAGTGTGCAGACTGTGCAACCTCTAAATATTACCTGATCTTTCTCAAAATTGGCAGACATTCTTTCCATATCAATAGGAATGAGGGCATGAGCAAAATCAACAAAAATGTCATATTTTAATTTTAAACCTATAATATGAAACACCCTAATATATATATATATATGTCGAGATCATGCCTTTTATTGTGCCTTATGTAATTGTGGTTTGCATTTAATAATGGTTGCTTTGTGAAAAGGATTAAGCTTACTATGTTCCCTCTTGCTTTTTAACTATGCTATATTTTCCAACTGTGCCAAAAAATGTAGAAAGATAGTGAAACCGCTTGCTCCGTTAGACCCCCTCGTGAAAACGCGTCTGTCTGTCCTTGACCAAAAGCCAACATGGAAGATAAGTTTTGAGAATGTCACGGTGCTCTTGTGCTCTTTCTCCCCATGCCAAAGTAGATAGGGTTTCGGTGGGAGATGTCGAGGTCGAGCTAGTTTTCCTTTGTCCGTGCTCATTTTTCAGCGGAGATTTTTTGTATAATTCTGTGTATATAAAGAAACTCTGGGTTGCCAATTTTCTAGGAGTGTATGTGGCCATGCTGTTCAATTGTGAATGGTATGACTCTTACACCCTCCACAGCGCTGTGATATTGGTTCATCATTAAATCTTGTTATCTCTTGAACTCAAGGTGTGGAACATGGTTCTATTCTCGTCAGTTTTGGTGTCAGAAGTGGGATCCGACTCTGAGCGATATTTGGGAGGCAGACCCTGTGGGGACACAGCGGAGAGGCTGGCCAGCACTGATTCGATTAACGTGAGTTTTCATACTGAGGGGTCTTTCCAAATTGAGCTCCGTTTACTCATCCAGGCTGTCTGTCTTCCATTTCGTCGTTCCGTGCTTGGATCACGAACAAATTGGAATCTGGTGTGTAAGTACAGGCCTATTTGGCTCGGGTAACAAGTTGTCTATTGATGAACCAAGAAATGGGGGTCAGTTAGCAAAAAGGGGGGACTTCTTGGTAAAGCCAAGAACTTCCCAGGCAGGGCAGTCTAGAGACAAGATGGAGTTGATGGGGTTGATAGTAACCAGAGAAAGTATTGGCTGCGGACTAACGGAGGGGACCCAAGGAGGATGGCCAGGATAAGTGTTAAGCTAAGTTAAGAAGGGAGAACCCCTTTAGAAAAGCCCTGGCATGGGTGATAAGTTAGACAAGTTAGAAGCGCTATACAAGCATTGACCGCGAGTTAGCGCCGCGGGAGGACCGGATTAGGGAAATATCGGCGCGGTAAACTAAAAGGCAGGATTTTTCGGTGGATGGCCACGGGGCGCTTCCTTGCGCCTTGTACGCATCACGAGCTGCTTCTTGCAAATGGGGGTCGTGCTGCCGTGCGCTGGGAGCGACCGCCTGGGCGCATGGACGGGAAAATGTTCCGTGCACGTTAATTAAATATCTTAAGGGAGATTAAGGTATGTCGGAGTAATACTCAATCTGAAGTAAAAACTAGGATGATTTGAGTTCTGGAGACGGAGTGCGTGTATTCGACGCATTCGGGTGGCCGAGTCAGGCGAATAAAGGATTAAAATGATGGAAGAATAAGGATAAGAATGGGTAATAGATATTGGTGTTAAGAATACTCCGGCGTGAGTACTGTGTTAAGAGAAGGGTATTACAGATCGGGGGGCGGCCCGATCTTCGACCCGCTGGAGGGACTAGCCCAAGGAAGGTAGGACGATGAGTATTTTAAGTTAAGCTACGCACTGGATGTGTGTATCTGATAACCCCCCCCCCCCCCCCCCCCCCCTCAAGGCCTTCTTTGTCCTGTCTCAGGATTTAAGGCATGCACATCCGGTGCAGTTTTTACCCAAAGGAAGAAGTTCTGACAATATGCTATAGGCAGGTCAAGTATTAGCTCTTTCTGGACAAAAGATGAGGTTAGATCTGGAGAAATAAAACAGAGAGGATTATAATGTACGAGGTGTGTGGAATCCAGCTGTGAACACGCGAGCCGAGACATGCAGGCAGGTTACCGGGGCAACGGAGTAGCTGCCTCGCGGGGAACAGCGAGGTGGGACAGAATCGAGACAGGAATGCGGACCATGCTGTGCACAAGCAGGGGACGCATTCGTGTGTGTGAACAATGTGAGTGATGAGGTGGCTTGAAGTGATGTGTTGGAGTGAGCACATGTATGTTGTGTGCTGAGTGGAAGCGGTGCTGCATTGTCGAGCATGCTTCCAAGGAAGACTTTGGGATGCTAGAGTTGGAAGCGTTTTTGTTTTGTATCTCAAGGGAGATATTGGTTATTTCTTATATGTGGAAATAGGAAATGTTTATGTGATTTTTGGAGAAGGATAAATTAAACTGGAATCAGAAAAGCGCAGGTACCAGATAGGAGAAAGGTCGTGGAAAGTGCAAAGATGATTGGATTGGAAAGTCGACTCAGATGGATTATTTGTCAATGACAGGTGACTGCAGGAATTGTTGAGGAAGTAGAGGAAAAGGTTGTAAAAAGTTAATGGAAAAGACAGGAAATAAAGGAAAGTGGTTAGTTATGGACTGTTGTTTTTGTGATAAGAAGGTGATACAAGGGTTTGGCTTGCACTGGGGGGACCAATGAATGTAAAGTTGTGAATTTCGTTTAAAAACGTTGTGTTAGATTGCTACATGCAGAATGACCCCAATCGAGGAGGTGATTGGGGGCTGGTGAAGATTGGATCACGGCTCTGCAGACCAGGTGAACAGAACTCCACCAGGTACGTGGGAATCACATCAATTAATTTATTGCTCAAAGGGAGGTGATAGAGCAAAATGAAGAAGATTGTCATGGGGACCGCAAGGCTAACCCCCGCTCTTGCAGGGAAATGGCTTTGGGAGGCTAGTTGTTGTTGTTTTGGTAGACTCTAGGTTCTAAAACCTAAGGCAAAATGCATAGGAGGGTAGAGTTGGTGATTGCGGATGGAGATTAGCTAGAGAACTTGGAGACGATTTCGTTATTTTTCAGATAATTTTTCCAGTGGGTTTATACTGGTGTGAAATTCGCGTATCTAGGAAAGAAGGGAAAAAATGTCCAGGTATTGATAGGATAACAGTGAAATTTTGAAGGGGAGAATACCGATTATTTCCATTGACCGATTATGGTTGGGGGGAAAATGGTTGGTAAATCATGTATTATTAGATGTAGGGAAGATGATTAAAAGGAAGGTATTTTCGGAAATTGGTGAAAGTAAATATGGCATTTGAATTTCCAGACACGACACAGGAAATGCGGCTATGAATAAGCCAACCATCTGAGAGATAAGGTAACTAAATGCCAATTGGTGGGACGGGGGGCTAGGAATTTGATCATGGTGTGTGTAAGAAAGTATTTTTCAGGATGGACGATGAAGAAACCGCCGTCGGAAGACCATGATCTTGACCACAGAGGCCGTCGACCTGAATGGGTCCTTCAACAAGGCAGATGTGACCGGCGCTTCAGAAGATTGTATTGATTTTTGTGATGACTGTGATACTTGTGTTGAAAATCCCTTGTGGGAACTGGCTGATGCCTGTATTGATGTTTGTGATGACTGTGATACTTGTGTGGTAAACCCCTTGCGTGTACTGGCTAACGCCTCTTATGTATTACAAGCTCACAGCTGTACACCCCCTTCCGACCCAACTATGGATCTGATTGCGATGCTGGGTCTGGCAGTCGAGGGACCCGACATGAATATCCTAGACCCGCAAGCCGACCAGGCGTCCATGGGAGACTTTGACATAAAGGAAGTCCCTCTCTTTGCTTCAAATGTTTCGGATCTCTTTGCTTCAAGTGATTCGGATTTTAACGCTCTGTACCCTGACCAGGAACATGAGACACAAGATACTGACAACATTATGGGACCCCCAGAACCCCCAGAACAGCAGCACGTGAGAGATCTCATGGGCATGATCGTTGATTAACTTCGAAGATCTGCAAGGACCGCATCTGCAAAGGGTGGGGGGAGCAAGTTCCGCAGGGGAGGTGGTGGCCCCCTGGCGGGGCAGAACCTCATCTGGACCAGACGCCTTCGTTGTGGATCCGAAACGTTAATGGACTTTCATGTTCTGAGCCTTCATGTTCCAAACACGCACAACATGACACACCTTTCAAGCGTGCATGCGGGGTACTTTATGTGCGTGGCATGCCCTTGGAGGACACACATACAACACTCAATAAAGCCCGATGTGGCCACATATAACACTATTCTCTTTTGCTTTGCAAATAAAGCCGATGTGGCCTGGTCTCTGTGATACGTAGTCTCGTAGAGACCAAATGGGGGAATGTCGAGATCATGCCTTTTATTGTGCCTTATGTAATTGTGGTTTGCATTTAATAATGGTTGCTTTGTGAAAAGGATTAAGCTTACTATGTTCCCTCTTGCTTTTTAACTATGCTATATTTTCCAACTGTGCCAAAAAATGTAGAAAGATAGTGAAACCGCTTGCTCCGTTAGACCCCCTCGTGAAAACGCGTCTGTCTGTCCTTGACCAAAAGCCAACATGGAAGATAAGTTTTGAGAATGTCACGGTGCTCTTGTGCTCTTTCTCCCCATGCCAAAGTAGATAGGGTTTCGGTGGGAGATGTCGAGGTCGAGCTAGTTTTCCTTTGTCCGTGCTCATTTTTCAGCGGAGATTTTTTGTATAATTCTGTGTATATAAAGAAACTCTGGGTTGCCAATTTTCTAGGAGTGTATGTGGCCATGCTGTTCAATTGTGAATGGTATGACTCTTACACCCTCCACAGCGCTGTGATATTGGTTCATCATTAAATCTTGTTATCTCTTGAACTCAAGGTGTGGAACATGGTTCTATTCTCGTCATATATATATATATATATATATATATATATATATATATATATATATATATATATATATATATATATATACATATATATATACACAGTATATATATATATATATTGTTGCGGATTCGGGGGTCGGCGCTCCCCTTATCAAGGGGGGGTTAATCCCCTTGTCTTTTATCTGGCCAATTTGATCTCTCCAAACTCAATTTCCACGATTATTAATTCATTTTCTTTTTCCACCGGTGCATATGAATTTGCCCTGTCCAATTCGGCGGCCGTCGGGTTTTTCACACCCCGAGTTGGGATTTCTATCCCGATCCACCCGGCTGTGCCTTGCTCAACGTCGCGAAACCCCCGCTCCTCTAGCCGCGTTACCTCGTCACGTACAAATGTGCTTTTCCCGCTTGACCTGCGGTCTATGTTCTCCCCAAATTTTTGTATGCGGTCACCCATTCTATTACCACACCCTTCAATTCGATTTCCCAATTGCTCACCCTGAGCCTTCATCTCGTCCCTTTATCTAATTTGCCATTTATCTTTTTCAATCCATTCAGGAGCTGCGCCATGAAGGCCTGCATGTCGCCCACCCCCATTTGCGCAGCGGGCGCGACCCTCGTTGCTACGTGCGAGGCGCCGCCATTTTGTGCACCTGCAACCCCCACTACCGCACCCTCATTGCTTTCTTCCTCCATCTCTCCCACTTCTTCCCTGGGGTCCTGGGTTGACTCTAACTCGTCATTTTCTACCTCTTCATTTCCCCCCACCGGCATCCAATCGCCTTGATTATCCATGGCACGATTTTAATTTGGTTTTTAATACTAAATTTTGGCCGCTCGAAATTTTGACCAAATTTTTTAAGATGGTATAAAAATTTGGTTCGGGTCCGATCCCACTCCCAGACACCAATTGTTGTGGATTCGGGGGTCGGCGCTCCCCTTATCAAGGGGGGGTTAATCCCCTTGTCTTTTAAGCTGGCCATCCCCCAATCCTGGTAGCTATGACGCTCCTTCTGGTCGGAATTAGCTTGGGTGATTGGTCAATGAAGTCCCAAATACCTACTTACTAACCCGACCGTAAAGCAGGGAAATAACTCCCGCTCGAACCACGGACAAGATGGAAATTGCCGAGCGGTTAGCAATCCGCGGCCCGAGCCATTAACAATAAAACTAAACCCGATCCTGAGCGGTTCCGAAATCGTGCCACAGGTACTCAATTGAAAGAAAGGACGGAGGCGATCGGATTAGAAAAACCAAGAAGGAACAAGGTACATTTATTAACAAACCAAAGAGAAAACGAAAGTAATATACAGAAGAAGAAGAGCAAAAGGACACAGGGCAATCTTATCTATAGTCTTACTTACAACCCCGGACAAACGGACAGACTCACACGGGATGGTAGCGGTAGGGGAGGAAGGTCCAGGCAGATGGTCCAGGCGATGGATCCGGTCCAAGCTCCGGGTCCGCGGGCGAAGAACGGCAGGCAGCTTCGCGTGTCGTTGGGGCACGACCGGACCTTACAAATGCGAAGGGCTGGAATGCTGCGTGCGTATAGCGTGCCGAACGCTCTCTCTCTCCCGATCAATCAAGGTCCGTATCAAACGGCAGTTCGTATCAACGATGGTTCCAAGCGATCCTCTGCGCAGTGTTCTTATCATCCACCGTCTCCGGCGCTGTTCTCATCAATAGCAACGGTCCCCTGCGCAGATTCTTATTAGAATCAAGGAGTCTGTGGCGCAGTTCTTAAAGCAGTCCTCGTGCTTGCGCTTATATAACGCGCTTTGAAATCAATGCGCGCTTCATAGAGACACGCCCGCCAGTGAGCTCACATCAGCCCTGGTTGGATAACGAGGGCTCACCGGCTCCGCCCTTGACGGCTCGTTGACAGGGCCACGCCTCGTTCTTGGCGCTCCGCCTCCTTCTTCTCCAAGCTTGACCGCGTGCGTAATGGCGTTTGGAGTGAGGCAGCGAACGCTGCTGGGCGGCAGAGGCGCGTAACCGAATTTTGAGAGAGAGACTGGCAAAATGGACGGCATGGGGCCTATCTTATTTAATTAATGCAACGCAGATTCAACTATTGGGAACACAGCCTTGTCTGAAACACATACTAAGGAAATACTGACAGTCCTATGGTGTCCTCCGTGTTGCATGTGGACTAACTGTGGGTGCGACCTTTGACCTTTTAAATGATGGAATATTTACAAGAGGTGATTATTTATTTACAACGTGAGGGGGTTCTCAAAACCGCAACAATATATATATATATATATATATATATATATATAGTATATTACACGAGCTTGGCTAGGCTCACTGCGCTCGCCTCACCACGCGTCGTTACTGAGGCACGGGCTTATTTTAGCTGAGGATAATGACTGTACCTGAGTTGCTGTGTTGTCATGATTTCCAGCAATCATAATACAAACAATTATTTTGCACAAATTTATCTGTAGTGTTTGTGATATTACATTTTTTATAAACACTTTAGGTTGAAAAAAATATATAAAATTCAAAAAGGACCCCTCAACACATACATACGGGAGGGGCAGGTGCAGACTGGAAGTTTGGGACGATTACACCTCACCACCACGTAATTCAAAACACCTCACCACCAAGTAATTCAAAACACCTCACCACCATGTAATTCAAACACCTCACCCCCATGTAATTTAAAATACCTCACCCCCATGTAATTTAAAATACCTCACCCCCACATAATTTAAAACACCTCACCCCACCTAATTTAAAACACATCACCACCAAGTAATTTTAAAACACCTCACACCCACGTAATTTAAAACACCTCACCCCCACCAAATTTAAAACACTCACCACCACGCAATCCAAAACACCCCACCACACGTAATCCAAAACACCTCACCACCATGTAATTCAAAACACCTCACCACCACAAAATTTAAACACCTCACCATCACGTAATTCAAAACACCTTACCAACATGTAATTCAAAACACCTCACCACCATGTAATTTGAAAAACCTCACCACCAAGTAATTCAAAACACCTCATCACCAACGAATTCAAACACCTCACCACCACATAATTCAAAACACCTCACCACCAAGTAATTCAAAACACCTCACCATCATGTAATTCAAAACACCTCACCACCACATGATTTAAAAACACCTCACCACCACATAATACAAAATACCTCACCCCCACCACGTTATTAAAAACACTTCACAACCACGGAAACAAAAGTTTCAGGAGTAGTTCAGTGACAACAGACACTGCCCAGATGTGTAGATAAATGACTTATATCTATCTATAATTCCATTAATCTCTGTGCATGACTAGGGCATGCCCGTACTATATATATATCTAAAATTATATCCCCCCCCTCTATTTACATGAAATGGTTTGGTAACTAATCATTGCATGCCCTAATCATTAATCTCTTTTTGTATGTGTGTATGTGTGTTTGTATGTGTGTATGTGTGTATGTTTGTCTGTGACTGCTGTTTCTCGACAACCACGGGTCCGATATACTTTAAACTTGCCAGGTATATTGCTGGGGACCCGAGGATGTGCCTTTTCAAGGTTTCATATTAATCGGACAAGTACTTACCGAGCTATGTCCAAAAAACGATTCAACCAATCAGAGAGCAGCGAGTTATCGCGTGTGCCGAACGTGGCGAACACACTCTGCCTCGGACGGCACATTTGAGAGCGTATTCATTTATTTCACGTTGGCAAACTATGTTGCCGCTATGTTGGCGTTAAACTATGTTTTAAAACTAATTAAAACCATTTCATGTAAATAGAGGGGGGGGGATTGTCACTGTACTCGCAAGCCGTTCGCCGTTCGCTTTGGCGTTGCGAATGGACCAAAACATTTCATGGACCAAACCATTTCATGTAAAGCGTTCGCCGTTCGCTTTGGCGTTGCGAATGGACCAAAACATTTCATGGACCAAACCATTTCATGTAAATAGAGGGGGGGGGGATTGTCACCGTACTCGCACCCACGTACCCACGTACGGGCATTGCACCCACGTACGGGCATGCCCTAGTCTATCTATAATTCCACTAATCTCTGTGTGTCTGTGTGTCTGTATGCGACCGCTGTTTCTCGACAACTACTGGTCCGATATACTTGAAACTTGCCAGGTATATTGCTGGGGACCCGAGGATGTGCCTTTTCAAGGTTTCATATTAATCGGACAAGTAGTTACCGAGCTATGGCGATTTAGCCGTTCGCCGTTCGCTTTGGCTTTGCGAATGGACCAAACCATTTCATGTAAATAGAGGGGGGGGGGGGGGGGGGGTTCTGTGGTCGTTGCGAATGGACCAAACCATTTCATGTAAATAGAGGGGGGGGATTGTCACCGTACTCGCAAGCCGTTCGCTTTGGCTTTGCGAATGGACCAAACCATTTCATGTAAATAGAGGGGGGGGATATAATTTTAGATATATATATAGTACGGGCATGCCCTAGTATATATAAATGACTGTACCTGAGTTGCTGTTTTGTCATGGTTTACACCAATCATAATTCTAACAATCATAATGCACAAATGTATTTGTAATATATGTGATATTGCATTTTCTAAACAATTGAAGTTGAAAACTTAAGTTGGAAAAAAAAAAATCCCCAAAAAAAAAACTGGAAATTTTTTCAACTAAAATACCCTTAGGACATACCGACGGGAGAGACAGGTGCATACCAGAAGTTTGGTAGGATTTCACAAAAGTTTGAAGTAGTTCAGTGACGAGACAACACAACACAGGACAGACACTGCACAGATATATATATATCTATATATATATATCTATATATATATCTGTGCAGCATCTGTCCTGTCCTGTGTTGTGTTGTCCTGTGTTGTCACTGAACTACTTTCTCAAACTTTTGTGAAATCGTACCAAACTTCTGGAATGCACATATCTCTCCCGTCGGTATGTCCTAAGGGTATTTTTGTTGAAAAATTTTCCAATTTTTTTTTTTTTTTTTTGGGAAAACATTTT
The DNA here is from genome assembly GCF_964187855.1 of Myxine glutinosa. Classification (NCBI taxonomy): domain Eukaryota; kingdom Metazoa; phylum Chordata; class Myxini; order Myxiniformes; family Myxinidae; genus Myxine; species Myxine glutinosa. Next base: position 162,587,297 of record NC_136261.1, read on the forward strand.
TTTTTTCAACTTCAATTCTTTATAAAATGTGATATCACGTATATTACAAATACATTTGTGCAAAATAATTGTTTGAATTATGATTGGTTTAAAACATGACAAAACGGCAACTCGGGTACAGTCATTTATCTATATATCTACACACCTGGGCAGTGTCTGTGTTCTCACTTAACGACTCCCTCAAACTTTTGTTTCCATGGTTGTGAAGTGTTTTTAATAACGTTGTGGTGGTTTTGAATCACGTGGTGGTGAGGTATTTTGAATTATGTGGTGGTGAGGTGTTTTTAAATGACGTGGTGGTGAGGTGTTTTTAAATCACATGGTGGTGAGGTGTTTTTAAATCACATGGTGGTGAGGTGTTTTGAATTAATTGGTGGTGAGGTATTTATAATTACGTGGTGGTGAGGTGTTTTTAATTATGTGGTGGTGAGGTGTTTAGAATTAGTTGGTGATGAGGTATTTTGAATTATGTGGTGGTGAGGTGTTTTGAATTACTTGTTGGTGAGGTGTTTTTAAATGACGTGGTGGTGAGGTGTTTTTAATTTCATGGCTGTGAGGTGTTTTTATTCCGTGTTTTATGGCTGTGAGGTGTTTTTATTCCGTGTTTTATGGCTGTGAGGTGTTTTTACTTTCGTGGTGGTGAGGTGTTTTTAATTTCGTGGTGGTGAGGTGTTTTTACTATGTGTTTTATGGCTATGAGGTGTTTTTATTACGTGTTTTATGGCTGTGAGGTGTTTTTAATTTCGTGGTGGTGAGGTGTTTTTAATTTCGTGGTGGTGAGGTGTTTTTAATTTCGTGGTGGTGAGGTGTTTTTATTACGTGTTTTATGGCTGTGAGGTGTTTTAAATTACTTGGTGGTGAGGTGTTTTGAATTACTTGGTGGTGAGGTGTTTTGAATTACGTGGTGGTGAGGTGTAATCGTCCCAAACTTCCAGTCTGCACCTACCCCTCCCCTATGTATGTGCAGAGGGGTTCCTTCTTGAAAAAAAAACATTCAACCTAAATCTTCAACCTAAATTGCCTATAAAAATGTAATATCACAAACACAACAAATACATTTGTGCAAAGTAATTGTTTGTATTATGATTGGTGAAAATCATGACAACACAGCAACTCAGGTACAGTCATTACTGGTAGACTACGGATTTTTATGTTAAGAAAATAGGCCTTTTATGTTTTGAAAAGCGGAATTTTTTTTTTTTATGTGAAAAAATCCCGAAATATTTTTTTCCCCCGTTTTATTCATTTTTTTTTATTACCAAGTTTTTCAGAAATCAGTCAAAAAAAGAACAAAAAATGGTAAGCTTTTTCCTGCACAACATTAAGCACTCTGGGCTAGTAAACAGGTACAAAATGACGTTCAGGTACCTTTATTGCAACCGCATTGTTTGATAAGTAGAGGACTAGAAGAAATTGACAAGACCCTTTTAGGAACGGTTAAAGTAGGTGTTTGAAATCATTATCTTGGTAATGTTCTCCTTGGTGAGGCGGTGGCGGCGGTCGGTGAGGACGTTTCTGTAGACGGAGAAGGACCTTTCCACGTCGACGCTGACGATGGGGCAGTACCTCAAGAGGGGGATGTCGGCAAGCTTGACTCCAGCCGGCACACCAACCTCAGATCCGTGCTGATCTCCATCCAGGATCAAAGCCACTGTCCTCAGCACACCAATGTCGGGATTGCGCTGCAGCACCGCCTTGAACTTGGTGAGCAGGATCTCCTTACGGCAGCCTCGGATCTTTTCGAGCTCCTCCTTGGCCTGATCAAGGAGCTGGAAGGCCTTGGCCAGCTCCATGCCGGCCTCCTCCAGCTGCTTAAGGATCTTCGGGATGAACAACACGTGGGCATTTAAGAAGACCAAACTGAGCTTGATGTCCGCCTTTCCGAACAGGTCCTTGGCACTCCGGATTGCCATCGCGTCGTCATCGTTCAGCTGGTCCACAATGTCCTTGACGGCCTCGAAGTGCTCGGCGTAAAACACCGCGGCGTCGATCCACGTCCCCCACCGAGTCAGAATGGGCTCCGGGGGGGGGTAGATAAAGATTGGGCTGCTGCTCCTTCCAAAGGACAACATGCGACGGGGCTTTGACGAACACCTTCTTCGTCGTGGCAATCAGGTCGTTGACGTCCTTGAACATTTCTCGGACTGTCTCGCAGACACGGTGGAGCGCGTGGGCAACGCAAGTCACATGCAGCAAGTCCGGGAAGAGTTCCTTCAGGGCATGGCCGGCCTTGATCATATAGGCCGCGGCGTCGCTGACGAGGACCTTGAGGCACTCCGGCTTGAAATCAGGCCAAAGATAGCGCAGCGTGTCGTTGACTGCGCGCACGATCTCCCCAGAGTTGGTCTTCTCCAGAAACATGCACTGGACGAGGTAGGGATGAAAGTACCCCTCCTTGGACAAGCGTCCCGCGATGATGTTGGCCACATATCGACCTGCCGAATCGGTCGTCTCGTCGACGGACAGCCAGATGGGCTGCTGTCCGAGGTCGGCACGGAACCCCGCCAAGGCCTCGTCGTAGCACTTGTCGAGGTAGTGCTTTCGAATCCAGCTTTCATCGGGGATCTGGAGAGTGATGTGCTTCTCCAGGAACGACCGGAGGGCAGGGTTTTCCAATTTCGACCATGGGATGCCAGCGGCCAGCATGGCCTGGCACAGCTCCTGAGCCACGACGTCGCACTTGTGCCTCTTTCCGCCACCAAAGTCCTCCATGGTGGCTTGCGTGACCGTCCTCTTCTTCTTCAAGGCCAAGTTGTTCTTGTGGCGGTCTCCTCGGACATGTTGGGCCAGCTCAGACTTCTGCTTCGCCCGGAAAGTCTTTTCACAAGCTCGACAGAAAGCCGTGTCACTCGACACGTACTTGAAGGTGGCCCCATCGCCGCCAGCGTTGAATTCCTTCAGCCACTTGTCACGAAGAGCAGCACTCATCTTGATAGGAGACTTGTTCACACTTTGTGTACACTCTCTCACTGTAGTACACCGCCTCACTGCTGTACACGCTGGGGACGCAACGCACGCAAGTGGACGCAACGTTTTGTTTTTGAGATCGATCGCAGTTAAAAATTTCGATCGCAGTTAAACATTTCGATCGCAGTTAAAAATTTCGAAAAATTCCCTAATCTTTTTTAGCATTGCCAGACATTTTCGACCAAAAAGGGCATTTTATTTTATTTTTCCCGAAAAAGGGCGAAATATTTGTTTTTCTCCGAAAATAGCAAAAAAAAATTTTGCGCGCAAAAAAGCGGTTTTATGTGAAAAAATATTTTTTATTTTTTCACATAAAAATCCGATGTGCAGTCATTAGCCTCAGTTAAAATAAGCCTGTTCCTCAATATCGACACGCTCGCCTCACCAAGCTAGTATATATATATATATATATGTATATATATATATATAAGCACACACACACACACACACACACACACACACACACACACACACACACACACACACACACACACACACACACACACACACACACACACACACAACCCCTTTACAAATATTGTTACGCAAATCGAACGTGGTGGCCCATTGGCCCAAAAGATAAAGCATCAGACTGCCAAGTTATAAAGGGGCGCCAATTTGATTCATAAAGCTGTATGAAGAAGTAAATGTATTTTATTTGCCAGATGTGGGGCGCTCCTTTATATGAACTTTTCTGGAGTATTACTTCGCTCCTTCTAAGAACACAAGGATAGTCCAGCATGCACACAATATTTTTTGAAAGCCCCTTATTTTGTATTGTTTGGCATTTTCTATAAGCTGTGGAATGTCCCTCCTTTCTATACTTTGCCACATGGCACATACATACCCTTATATAAAGGGGCCTTTTCTATGCCTCTGGAATTTTTCCCAAAAATGTACTAAATGGGGACAAGGAAGTAGTGTAACATGACCAGCTTCCCAAATTAAGCCAAGTACAGAAACTTATGAAGACACAAGCCTTCAGGAGCAAACCTCAAAGCAAAGATCACAAGGTGGCAAGTTCGAATTTTAAATTACTAGGGCATGCCCGTACTATATATAAGCTAGGACGTGCCCGTACGTGGGTGCCCGTTCCTTGCCAAAAAAAAAAAAAAAAAAAAATTTGTGTAGGGGTGTGTGTGTGTAAACATCCTAGGGCGTGCCCGTACGTGGGTGCAAAAAAACATGCGTGCAAACAACAACAACAAAAAAAAACTTTGAAACCACGTGGCAGTAACGACCACAGAACCCCCCCCTCTATTTACATGAATGGTTTGGTCCATTCGCAACGACCACAGAACCCCCCCCCTCTATTTACATGAAATGGTTTGGTCCAAAGCGAACGGCTTGCGGTGTTTGGTAAAGAAATCGCCATAGCTCGGTAACGAAATCGCCATAGCTCGGTAACTACTTGTCCGATTAATTTCAAACCTTGAAAAGGCACATCCTCGGGTCCCCAGCAATATACCTGGCAAGTTTCAAGTATATCGGACCGGTAGTTGTCGAGAAACAGCGGTCACAGACAAACATACACACATACACACATACAAACACACATACACACATACACACAGAGATTAATGGAATTATAGATAGATATCACCACATTGTGTTTGGAGTTAAAGTAATGGACTAAGCAGCAAAATTGTATTTGACGTACCCAAAAAGGAAATCCAAAAGATTTACAACAATCTATCGAGAATAAAAACAGACATTCAATTATTTATGGATACAATACAACGAATACAAGGTTGAAGAATGGGCCGTGCTACGAGGGGGAGGTGGGGTCGTGGAGGGGAGGGGGAAGGAGTGGGCCATGCCACAGGGGAGATGAAGGGAAGCGATGGGGAAGGTCGGAGAGCGGGGGGGGGGGGGGGGGGGGGTGGGGGGGGGAGGGGAGGTTCAGGAGCAGGGAGGAGGAATATCCATTCCACAGATCACATCACGAAGGGAGGGGAGAGATTTCAAAGGAGATTTGAGAGTCTGGAGGTGTTTTAGAGGCACAGATGGGAATAAATTGAGTTTTAGAAGCATTAAACTTAACCTGATTACATTTGCCCCACTGGGATATCTTGTCCAAATTCGAATTTAAAGAGGAGGCAGTGATGAAATGAAATGTACATCGAGTGAGGGAAGATGGAGCAAATGGGAAAACCATGGAGGAATGTAATGTCGAGTCATCAGCATTTGAATATTTGCATTTGAATATTTGTAAAAGGAAGAAGGTCATTGATAAAAAGAAGGAAGTGTTGGATGTAGGACAGAACCCTGAAGGACAACATTATTGATAAGGAAGGAGGGAGTTGTTCAATTATTCCAACGAGCAACGGTACCCGCCCTATGGGCGGGGCTTCAATTGGGAAGACCAAATGAAAAGGCAAAATATCAGAAATTGAAGGGTTTTTTTAAAATTTTAAACGATTCATATAAACATCCGTTGAATCATATCACACGCAAATCATCAAAATCTAAACAGTATCTTCAGAATTTCAATGAAATCCACATCACTATTGATATCGGTAAATATTATTCAATCGTGTTTCAAATCGTGATCGATACACTATGATCGTGATCGTGAATCGTGATCGATAATCGTGTTCACAATCGCTATGTCATATGTATTCCCGATACGTGTACCAAATTCCCGATACGTTTAACTGTACCAAATCAACAGTTAAAAGGATTTTGAGCCGATCGGTGTTACGGCCTTGGCAAGATCGATGGAGACAGCATTTATTATACTTTTAATGAAGGACACTGTCTCAAGCCCCAGTCCCCATCACGGATGGGGCTCAGCGGTTTACCCGAGCCTGATGGCGAAGGGCAAGATACACGCTGGCCCGTCCAGTTTAGCGGGCGTGCGGCCCCGGACATCGAAGGGCATTAAACATTAAACGTTCATAAAGGATTACGAAACGAAAAACATGACGAAATTACATTCACACAGTCACGTCAAACACTACCGTGAACACATACATCGTCACAACATCATCACAATGGGAACATCGTCACAATGAACGTTATGCGAACGCGAATGTTATGCGGGAGTCCAAACCTGAGAATGCTGGAGACCAAAGCTGAAATTGGGAAAACTAAATAGCCTATTTTACTCCTGGAGATCCCAGGATTACCCACCCAAAATATATTTGCAATCGGTTCAGCAGTTTTTACGGTACCTTCGAACAGACAGACAGACATTTGGTGAATTATAGTAAGATGACAAACAGACAAACAAACAGAAGGGATCGTCACAATACTCTCGCATCTGGCCTAAAGCCGCAGCATGAGTACCAAAGCTGTTTACCAAACATCATTACTTGCTTACAGGTTGGCATGGTTGTAAAAATAATTAAAGAGATTCTCAAAAAAGAGTGTCCTGTTTGACAAATGGTCATCAAGAAATTCAACTTAAGCTTACCTTGCGTTTCCAGCCTTCATTTTTTCAACCACATGGTCGACCTTTGAAGTACAGTGCTCCTTTGTTGGATAATCAAATATCGAACACACATTGAACTGTCCAGGATCAATGTGATCTGCATGTGTAACACCAGAATGTTGTTCTCCATCGAGGTTATCTGAGAGAGCATAATCTTCTTTCATTGTTCTTTCCATATCTTCAACACTTGCTCGCTTATTATTAATTTGCCTTCTTGACTTTTCTTTTGTCTTCTTTGTTCTCTTTGCAGTCTTTATCTCAGTATTGCCTTTTTTGTTTGTTACAGTCTCAAGCTTTTGAAAAGCGAGATCCACTTCATCGTCAAGTTCCTCACCATCAACATCATCGAAAACAACTGAAGATGGAATGCGTAAATCGCTTCTTTTCTTGTTGTGCTCAAGTTTGACAACCCCAGCTTTTGCTTTCTGCTTCTTTTTACAGTTGGTGCTATGAGTTTCTGTTGTAATTTCCATGAGATCTGAAGGAACTACATTTTCTTCACATTTTTCCAAGACATATTCATCGCTTTTAGCAGACACATTCACACTGTTTTTAGTGACAGTCTTCATTTTATTTTTACATCTCATTCTTTTCCGCTTTCCCATTTCACTCTGAACTTCATTATTGATGGTCCGATTCTGTTTCCCAATCTGTTTCGAAAGTTTCATTGTTGGCTTAATGCCATCATTCTTAGAAATTGTTTCAAAAGCCTCCACATTCACATCACAAGATGAAAACAAAACTTCACAGTATTCATTACCTTCATTGAAGTCATTTATTGGTTCCTTTGAAAATACTTTTTGTCCTTCCTGTGCAAGCCTTGGAGCGGGATTAACTTGAAGTTTACACACAGTCTGCTCATCTTCAATGATATCATCATCAGAATCAATTTTCAACAGCTCTTCATTGTCCTTCATATCTTCAGCAACCTCAGAGGCTTCTTTCTTTTTGTCCTTACCCACCAAAGTCGCACAACTCTCTAATTGCACACTCGTGTGCATCCAGGGGTTTGTTGATGAGCCAAAGTCGCACGGTTTTGTTTCCTCATCGATGCTCTGAATTTCATCGTCTGAGCAACCATCATCAAACAATGTGGTTGTCAGCTGTTTCCTGTTCAGCTCCTTGGATCGCATCAGCTGCTCCTGAAGCTCAGCTCGAGCCTAGAAAATTAAAAATAAATGCATCATGATCGTAATCACAATCCTTAATTTTGGAAACAAAGTAGATCATCAAAATGTCATATTGTTACGTTCATTGAGGTTGAGGGATGGTGGGGTGGGGGTAGGGGAGAGCTAATATATATATATACATATATATATAATGAAGGTTTAAGCACAGTTTAACCCTGGTGTTGGCTTAGCGGTTAGGGTCCCGGCTTGGGATCCGAGGGTCCTGGGTTCGAATCCCGGTCGATCGCTGAATTAACGCCAGGGGGGTTGACTCAGCCTGTCATCCTTCCAAGGTCGGCAAATTGAGTACCAGCTTGCTGGGATGAATGATCCCGGTGTGTACCCCGGTTTAGAATAGGTACACTGTATCCCTGCACATCGTAAGAGGCAACTAAGGGTTGGCTTCAGGAAGGGCATCCGGCCATAAAAACATTGCCTCAAACAGGGAACCATGATTGTAATGGGGCCCGTAAGGCTAACCCCCGCTCTAGCGGGGAAAATGGCCTTAAAACGATCATTCATATATTCATTCATTCATTCATTCAAGCACAGTATATCCAGGGTAAGAAAATAGCTTTCATTTCCTATATTAAAGGCAGTACATAGCACAAAGTTGTCCTTCATGCCATCGATGGGGAGACGGTGTACAATTTAGTTGTCAGACAATCAGGATGTCGACGTTCAGTGTCCCCCCTCGTCTTAAACAGGTTTGAGTGAAGGCCGGGTAAAGGTATCATGGTGGTGTCACAAAGCCTTGGCGACCTGACGTCGAACAGCACGAGTGATTGACTGTATCCTCATTAGTCAGGGCCTCTGCAGCTCACAAGTGGGCAAGTCTTTAGCCGTGGCATCTGGCCCTTTGTTTGCCACGATGGGCAACGCTCAGCCTGCCCAAGAGTAATAAAAGCCGAGGCAGTAAAAGGCTAGCGTCCGCTCTCTCGCTCTGCAACATTGCAGCTCATGCTCCAGTCAACCTTGCCTCATTAGCTGCCCTACTTGCCCCATTGGGTGCCAGCGAATCTCTTGGTGGGAGAAAGAGGACCTCAAGCTGTGCACCAGCAGCACCCTGTCCACCAATCAGGAGGCAATATCCTTAAATACCTGGCCCAGTCCTGCGTTAACGGGAGGAGTGGTCTATGTAGTGCATATTGTTACGTGCTCCTCCCCAAACCCTGTCAACCAACCCCCTGTAAAAGAACACTAACCCCCGTTGCCGTCTTCTCCGACAATGGCAAAATTCCCTCAAGCATCAAAGATTGATGTGCTCCTGTGTCCCTCAATACCCTAACAGGTCTCTGATTAGTTAAGTCCCCATCCAGTGACACAAACCCTCGGAAATAAAAGGTTTGTAACCCTCTTGGACAAGGTCGTTCTGTGATGCCGTAACTTTGGCATGGGAACCTTCACAAGGCACTGTCCTCCAAGGACGATTTCTCGCATTGGCCAACGCATTCGGAGTTGCACTAGTCTGACTCCGCTCCTGATTTTTCCTTTTCAGGGCGTAACATTGGGACATCAAATGCCCAGGTTTCTTGCAAAAAGCGCAAGTCGGCCCGGAGGAAAAACTCGTGGTCTGCCTCGGGCCCCCTGGAAGATAGGTATGTCTTGGAACTGCAGTCTTCTGATCCATAAAATTCGCGGTATCAGATTTGTCCCCATTGTCCTCTCTAGGCCGCCTCCATGAAAATTTGTTCTCCGAACCTGATTTACCATAACTCCCCTGGCTAACTCTGGGCGGGAAGTTAGGTTTGTGGAACCCCATACTGTGTGTCAAGGCATAGTCATCTGCCACTGTTGCTGCCTCATACAACTCCGGTACTTTTTTTTCATCCAGATGTACTTTAATGTCCACGTGGACACACTGTTTGAATTCCTCCACCAAGATCAATTGTCGCAAAAGGTTGAAGTCTTTCCCAATCTCCTTCAAGTCACACCACCTATCAAACATAGTTTCCTTCATTCTGGCAAACTCCACATGGGTCTCACTCTCCCTCTTCCTGGCATTCCTGAATTTTTGTCGGTAAGCTTCAGGGACCAATCCATAGGCTTTGAGAATGGCTTTCTAAACTATCTCATAATCTGCACATTGGTCAATCGGTAAAGCCGAAAATATATCTTGAGCTTTACCCACCAGAACACTTTGCACTAACATAGTCCAGGACCCCACAGGCCATTTTAACATTTGAGCCACCTTCTCAAAGTGTAAAAAAAACATGGCTACCTCCTTTTCATTGAAGGGTGGAACCAGACTCACATGCCTACCAACATCCCAAGAGTTCTGACTAGTTGTCGAACTAGCCGGCATGGATACTACTTCTCTCCGTTCTCCCAGTAATTCCAGCTCCTTGAGTTTAAGTTCCCTCTGATAATCCATGTCCCATTCCTTTAACTCCCTTTTGGCTCTCCTTTCCTCTGCTCTTTCCTCTGCTCTTCTTTCCTCTTCAGCTCTCCTTTCCTCTGCTCTTCTTTCCTCGGCTTTCCATTCCAACTCTTTTAACCTTTCCTGGCTCTGCAGTTGCATCTCCATTTTCCGGAGCTCCACATTTCCTTTTTCCTCTGGTAACCAATCTAAGGCTACCTCTTCCCATGTTCCTTGTCCCACTAGAGATTCTACCACCAATGTCTGCATCTCTGCTTTCTTCATACTAACTCGGACCTCCAAGTTAAAATATTTGGCCAATATCATGAGTTCCGATCTTTTTAACGCCTGGAACTGTGCCTCATTAGGGGACGTCGCAAACTTTTCTGCATGAAACACCATGGTGACTATTAGTTTGCACCTGTTAACCTTCACACAAAATTTTTCACATTTTTAGAAAAATTTGGGAATGTTTGAAAATTCCAAATTTGGGAATTTTGGAATGTTAGGGAATTAAATCCCGGACGAGCCCCCAATTTCTGTTACGTGCTCCTCCCCAAACCCCAGTCACGGTGTACCTCCGAGCCCCGAAAGGAGTCACGGCAGAAAGATGTGTTATTCTGTGTGTCAATGACCAATGGTGAAACCACACAAATTGTTACCAAAAAACAAGTATTGTATTAAGGTCACACAAGAATAACAGCACAAGAACAATATTAATCAATTGTACAACAAATATTACATCATTCCTATGATGGTACCATCAGTTTCTTCCAATATAACTAACTGTGCTCCAATTGAGCGAAAAGAACATTCCCAAAGTCTCTGTTCCGGCACCAAGCCAAAGTCGATCCACGCTCCGGTGATCGCAAGAAAAATGTCGAATCGAGACCAGAATCCAGTTTGGCTGACAGTCACGCTGCCAAAGAGGCACAAAGGTGCCCTCAAGAGGCGACTGGGAAATCACACCTTCGGGTATGAACGTTCAACGGCTCCCAAACGGAGAACCACAAATTGCCAATCGAAATCCATGTTACGCACGCAAACAAGGCTAACGGCTGGGTGCGGTGAAATGGCTGGAGCGAGGTGAAAAGGCTGGAGCGATGCGAAATGGCGGGAGCGAGGCAAAATGGCTGACGGGCCCGTACTGGAGGCGTACCTGCACTCCAACAACGATTCTCTTCGGAATCAACCGCAAAACCTGTCACGCAGGTTTATCTGTCACAGCGATCACAACTCTGTCGCAGGAATCCCTTTCCCAAGAAACCCAAAGTTCGCTCGTGACCCCCGTTCGCCAGCGTCTCCTCGAGACCTCAAAGCAGCTCGGCTTTTCTTCCCGACCTCACTTGCTCCGCTTTTTTCTTGCTCTTCGTCTTCTTCCGGTTCCTCCCGATCCGGTTTCCGGTTTCTTTTAAAACACTAATTTTTTACCTTTTGAAAACAGTTATCTACATTTCACTTGAACAATAACAATAATAGTACGTGGAACCAAAAATTCTTACAGTGGATGAAAACCACAACGACGGAAGTGACGAATCCGTAACAATATAAATTAAGCTTCTGTGACTGGATATGATATTGTTACGGATCCGGGGGACGGCACTCCAAATTGTTACGGATCTGGGGGACGGCACTCCCGTTAGCAAGGGGGGGTTAATCCCCTTGTCCTGTTAAGCTGGCCGTGTCTGCCGGTCCTGGAGCTATTACGTCACTTCCAGGCAGCGCTGAATAGGGTAGTAGGCCAATTATTCCGATGACCTAATTACCAGCGCCTTCCGGTAAGCGAGGAAATGAGCCCCGCCCGAGCCGCGGCTATAATGGACACGCCGAGCGAAGCGAGCCACAACTCAGGCCGTTAACAAAAGACTAAACCCGACTATAGCGGTGGGCCAAATCGCACCACAGATACTCAATCGGGAAAGGACTAAAGCGATCGGGGGAAGAAGAAACCAAAGTAAAGGAATACCAGATATTTATTAATTATGTACATGAAATGAAGAGGAAACGAAAGAAGGGCATTTACAAGGAGAAGAAGAAGAAGGTACACAGGGCAGCATTAAGACAGTCTTATATTATAACCCCGGACAAACAAACAGACTTACACGACAGGGAATGGCAGGAAGGAATGGCTGGAAGGAGGAGAAGGTCCAGGCAGACGCTAGGCGTTGAGGTCCGGCTCCAGGAGTGGACTCGCGTCGTGGCGGGAAACCCTGGCAGGCAGCGAGCGTGTATTGTGGACCGCGAGCGGACGTTACATATATCGGGGAAACTGGGATACGGCGTACGTAATATGTGGCTCGTGCCAACGCTCTCTCTCTCTCTCGAACAAGGTTCGTATCATCAACGGTCCCCTGCGCAGTCCGTTACCATCAGCAGTTTGTGGCGCAGCTCGTACCAAAAGCAGTCCATGGCGCACTCCCAGCTCCGCTCCAGCTTATCGACCCGAACTCCTTCTCACCTCATCTGATCTCCTTCTCACCTCATCTGTACCTTCTCACTCGTCTGGTCAAGCAGTCCCTCGCAGCCGCTTTTATTGTCCGTTGTTGTATCAAGCCGCCGGCTCCGATCACACGCCTACCGGTCGGCTCACCTCGGCGCTGGTTGGCCGGCAAGGGCTCGCTGGCTCCACCTCTGATGGTGAGTCGACGTGCCACACCTTGTTCTTGTGGGTCCGCCCCCTTTTTCCTCGGCTTGAGACCGCGTGCGTAATGGCGGCTTGGTGCCAGCAAACAGCCCAAGGCAAACGGCAGCGAACGCTATCCTAATGTTACTGCACTTTGAAGAGCGGAGCTGATTGGGGAAATTGAAAGGGGCCTATCTTATTTGATTAATGCAACGCAGATTCAACTATTGGGAACAGATCCTTAACTGAAACACATAACAATGAAATAACTACAGAGAGGTCCTATGGTTCTCTACGTGTTGTAAATGGACTAACTAGGGTGCGATCTTTAATAAAGCCAATTGATGGGGATATTTACAGGGGATCATTTATAAGGGAAACATTTATTAAAATTTACTAGTGAAGGTTCTAAAAACCATAATATTTATCGTGAACATAAACCTGTCTGCCTGTCATCCTGAGATTTGTTCAATTTGTGTTCTTATATTAGTACGACCACATCCACATCGCATCTTGCCAGACTCATAAAATGTCTCGATCCATTGGGTTTTCCCTGCGGGGGATTTAAGTTAACCAGAAAGTATCATTTGGCATGCATGATTCTATGGATATATGCCTCTTCCTGCACTACACGTCATCTCAGTGTTATGTTTGATCTCAATTAAAGGTCACATGAGAAAGAAAAAGAGATCAGCAGAAGAGATATCAGATTATTTGACTCGAGGTAGGGTCTGCAAAAAAAGATTTCCAAAGGGTGCATGATCTTCAACCTGTTAAACCCAAAATTGAATCAGTGAATCTTTTTATTGCAGTCTATAGTTTGGCGTAAATCTCTGCAGTGGTTCACAAGTTATCGTGGTAACAAATATATGATAATGTGCGGATGGACAACCAGATAACACAATGACTCTGCCTTCAGGTGTGGAGGCATAATTCAGAGGGGGAGGCGGGGGTGGGGGGGGGGGGGGGGAGGGGTTAACATAATCCCATAACTAACATAACATAACATGACTAATCCCATAAATCTTACTCGTTTGTAATTTTAAAATAACTAACAGGGGCAATGTCTGATTAAGCAAAGGAAAGAATGATCCTTACCTTTGGGTCATGTTTGGCAATCAAAGCCTGTGCTTTGGCCCATTTTCCTGTGTTCTTGTGCCGTAAAGTCATTCGTTCCTGAGAAAACATGACACGAATTACACAAAAAACTTTTATATACTACACCATATGGTGACTCTCCGCTCAGCATACTGCACCATTCTCACTCATTCGATTATCACCCCTCCCCCAGAATCCCCAGCACTCAAGCAAAATGTGACTTGTGATCAGAAATGGCCATTTTCAGGTCTTACAGCTTTGAACATTTTTTTTTTTTTTTACACAGCAAATCTATGTCAATGGAAAGGTGAGGTACCAGAGAGTACAAGGCAACATGCCGACAGTGGTACAGCGGGACAAATGGATGCAACAAATAAAAAGCTTAATGAACAGAAGAAGTGAGAAGGAGGAAGGAAACTTTGTAACGTGAGAATAAAAAGGGTTCAGAGAGGATGAATTGGATAGAAAAAGATCAAAGGTAGGAATGGAGGCTGAGGCAAGATATCGACATTATCCTTCGCAAGCAAGACTACTTTATTCTGGCCTGAAAAGTGGTGTTCTGCCAGCTTGAAGTCCAAGAGAGGAGAGTGGAATTCAATAGACCAAGGATGACTGCTCCACAAACAGAAGAAAAGAGAAAGAGAACTGGAAGTGAGCAGTTAGCCTAGTTTTAGTAAGCTTCACAAAGAGGGTGACTGCAAAAATGCTTGTGGCATGATGGGACTGGGGAGGGATGGTAAGTTAAAAGAGCAGAACGACCAAGACTGGCGGAGAGGTGATAAAGAGACCACTGAAATGTCTGACGTGCAAACATCAGGACTTGGGCTTCAGCCTCATAACAGTTGACTCCAATAATGTTGAGAGCTTTAGATTCCACTGTTACAATGCTGGGGCATCAGCCCAAAGGAGAGCACAGTATTCCAGTGAAATACCGCCAATTGCTTTGTAGGCTGTGAGTACTGCTTTTTCCAAGGTATTTCATGGAACAACAGAGGATGGCTGTGGCTGGCTATGTAGGATGGTTTTACTACATGGTCAGCTCAATAAAGCTTTGGTCAGCTCGGCTCAATAGAAAATTGTTTGAAATCATTTGGAAAGCTCTGTATAAAGTGGGTGAATGAAAGCAGCTAGTTGCAGGTTTTACCATGAAAAATAACTTTCCCAAAACCTTGTACAATGAATTTTCAGTTTTGCAAAACATTTTTTACTTGATGGGAGAATTATTTCTGATATTTCCAACAAAGAAACTTAAAAAACAAAATGAAATGATCTCAGTGTTGTAAAAATCAGATCTACAACATTGTCCCAATAGTAGGTTTAATTCAGAATCGATCTCTAGCAATACCTGTAAGAAATCAACAAGAATAATATCAGTATACCATAATCATAGAAGTAATAATGAATTGGCAATTGGTACAAGCAAGCCTGGAACATCTAGCAATACGCACCATTCGAATATGCACGACCACACAGAACAAGTGAATCCACTTGGATTCCGCCCAGGTTGGCACATGGAAATTATGATGTAGCATAATTATCATCTCGGGTCAAGATTTGAAATTATGCCATGGTTTTTGTAAAATTGCTACTAGTATTCACATTATGTACTTTCACCAAAACATACATCATCATAGAAACATACATAGAATTTGGGTCCTCTGGGTCATTTGGGTCCTCTGGGTCATTTGGGTCCTCTGGGTCATTTGGGTCCTCTGGGTCATTTGGGTCATTTGGGTCCTCTGGGTCATTTGGGTCCTCTGGGTCATTTGGGTCCTCTGGGTCATTTGGGTCCTCTGGGTCATTTGGGTCCTCTGGGTCATTTGGGTCCTCTGGGTCATTTGGGTCCTCTGGGTCCTCTGGGTCATTTGGGTCCTCTGGGTCCTCTGGGTCATTTGGGTCCTCTGGGTCATTTGGGTCATTTGGGTCCTCTGGGTCATTTGGGTCCTCTGGGTCATTTGGGTCCTCTGGGTCATTTGGGTCCTCTGGGTCATTTGGGTCCTCTGGGTCATTTGGGTCCTCTGGGTCATTTGGGTCCTCTGGGTCATTTGGGTCATTTGGGTCCTCTGGGTCATTTGGGTCCTCTGGGTCATTTGGGTCCTCTGGGTCATTTGGGTCCTCTGGGTCATTTGGGTCCTCTGGGTCATTTGGGTCCTCTGGGTCATTTGGGTCCTCTGGGTCATTTGGGTCCTCTGGGTCATTTGGGTCCTCTGGGTCATTTGGGTCATTTGGGTCCTCTGGGTCATTTGGGTCCTCTGGGTCATTTGGGTCCTCTGGGTCATTTGGGTCCTCTGGGTCATTTGGGTCCTCTGGGTCATTTGGGTCCTCTGGGTCATTTGGGTCATTTGGGTCCTCTGGGTCATTTGGGTCCTCTGGGTCATTTGGGTCCTCTGGGTCATTTGGGTCCTCTGGGTCCTCTGGGTCATTTGGGTCCTCTGGGTCATTTGGGTCCTCTGGGTCCTCTGGGTCATTTGGGTCCTTTGGGTCCTCTGGGTCATTTGGGTCCTCTGGGTCATTTGGGTCCTCTGGGTCATTTGGGTCCTCTGGGTCATTTGGGTCCTCTGGGTCATTTGGGTCCTCTGGGTCATTTGGGTCCTCTGGGTCCTCTGGGTCATTTGGGTCCTCTGGGTCCTCTGGGTCATTTGGGTCCTCTGGGTCATTTGGGTCCTCTGGGTCATTTGGGTCCTCTGGGTCATTTGGGTCCTCTGGGTCATTTGGGTCATTTGGGTCCTCTGGGTCATTTGGGTCCTCTGGGTCATTTGCGTCCTCTGGGTCATTTGGGTCCTCTGTGTCATTTGGGTCCTCTGGGTCATTTCGGTCATTTGGGTCATTTGGGTCCTCTGGGTCATTTGGGTCCTCTGGGTCATTTGGGTCCTCTGGGTCATTTGGGTCCTCTGGGTCATTTGGGTCCTATATTCCTATCCTATAACATATATATCCTATAACCTATCCTATATATATCCTATATCATATAACATATATCCTATATATCCTATAACATAACATATAACAAATATATCCTATATTATGTACTAGCGAGCGGCCGCGTACCAGCCAAAGGGGTAGCCCATGGTTAGCCTAAATATAGATTTGATGACGTCATGTTTACACATCTGAGCGACAGAAACTGGCTACACATCTGAGCGACAGAAACTGTCTACACTGTTGGAGCTTCACTTTTGGAGAGACAGAAATTCCCAGGCAAACGCTATAACGCACCAGGTTTACAACCTGTGCGTTAATAAATGTCACAGGAATGAATCGGAGCGATGTCCGTCCGAGTTCTTATGGAAGCCCCTCAGTGGTCGGAGACAGCATAGCACCTGGGTTCAACTTAGACACAATTTCATTGCATTATCCCCTCCGTTAAAACGACACTATCGCTAGGGCTGAAATCAAGCTAGCAAAGCATAGTAGCAGAGTAAGCAGTTAGCAACGGTCCATGTCAGTCAGTCCAACCCTAGCGGTCGGGGCAGCGAATTTCTCTCCCGGCGCGGGTCCGGTAAAAACCGGATACCACATCCCCGAGGCCGAAATCACACGCATCGGAATGTCCGCCTGAATCGGGTGACGGCGGTGGCCCCACAGACCCATCCAGATTGGGTGCATGTAGCGATGGGGAAGCTGGTTGATTCTCCATTGTCGGATCAACTGTGCCGTAAGCCGGCTCGCCAATATCCCTGCATGGGGCCAGATGGCGCACCGAGACCCTACTCCCGTCCATTGGGCAACAGCACACGAGCATGCTCGGGATTGGCTTGGAGAATGCGCACCTTGTCTACGAGCAGGTCATATCTACTCGTGCGAACCGCGCGTTTGAGAAAAGCCGATCCGGGCTCAGCAAGCCAGCCCGGCAGAGGACGGGTACTGCCCGAACGCCGCGGGTAACGAAACATACGGTCGTGAGGAGTTTGATTTGAAGCGGTGCACAATAAAGTCCTGATCGAGCTTAATGCCCCGGGTAGCAACCAAGCCCATCGGTCCAGTCCTAGTCCGCGGGACTTGAGGCTCAGAGTAACGGCTCTCCATATAATGCCATTAAAGCGTTCTACCTGTCCATTCGCCTGTGGTCTACACATAGTAGTATAGCTAGAAGCTATATTATGCTGGAGCAAGAAGTTCCTCACATCCTGGGACAAGAACACCGCGCCTCGATCGGTGTGCACATAGGCCGGATTCCCAAACATAGAAAACTAGTTCCGCAGACACCGGATAACCGTAGCAGCAGACATATCGCCACACGGGAAAGCAAAAGGGAATCTGGAGAACTCATCAACTATCATGAGTAGATAACGAGAATTACTCGAAGCCGGTGAAGCCGGCAGGGGCCCTTTGAAGTCCATTGCTAATCTCTCCCACGGCCGAGTAGCCTGGACCAGCGTACCCATCGGAGGGTTGTAGAAGCGAGGTTTGAGTTCAGCGCAAACGGAACAAGTGCGACAGAACCGACGAACATCCTCAACAGAATAGGGCAAGTTACGACTGCGCACATAATGAGTGAAACGCGTCACGCCGGGATGGCACAAGGTGTCATGAAGAACACGCAGATCCTCAAAGGAGGTGAGAATCGCACACACCGCAGGCCATGATAAAGCATCGGCAATGAGGTTATCCCGCCCCGGGCGATATTTGATTTTGTAACAGAAATCAGCTAGCTCAATCCGCCAGAGAGTGATTTTCTCATTCTTAATGCGTTGAGCATGTTGCGTGTCGTACATAAAGGCAACACTCTGTTGATCTGTGATGATTTGAAAACATCGACCGAGCAAATATGGATGCCAATGCCTGCTCGACTCGATGATGGCATACGCCTCCTTTTCGACAGACGAGTGTCTTCGTTCCGCGGAGGAGAGAGTCCTTGAAAAGAAGGCCACAGGTCGCCCCCCTTGAGAGAGTGTAGCAGCTATCGCGTGGTCCGACGCATCGCTTTCCAAAACAAAGGACTTATTTTCGTCAATCGTCGACACAGCGGCGCCAGCGATGTCGGACTTCAGGCCATGGAAAGCGGCCTTAGCAGCGTGACTCATGGGGAACGCATCGCAATCCACAAATGGACGTAGCTTCTCGGAAAAATTTTGAACCCACTTAGAATAATGAGCAAACAGCCCAAGAGCGCGCTTCAAAGAAGCACGATCGCGGGGCGGGGCCATGTCGAGCAAGGGTCACAGACGCTCCTTATCCGGAGCGATAGAGCCGTGGGTCACGGTGTACCCCAGTTGATCTATCGTTCGAGCAGAATAGCGACATTTATCCTCATTCATAGTCAGTCGATACTTGTACGCAACCTCGAGGAAGCGCTTAAGATTAGCATCATGACGTTCTTTGTCGTACCCGCAAACCATGAGATTATCCAGATAAACAAAGACATCGGTTAAATTCTCCTTCTATTAGCAATGAGGTCGTCCATAGCCCTTTGGAAGCACGGAACCCCATTCGTGACCCCGAAAGGTAGCCGGGTGAACTGGTACAACCTCTGTCCGGATTCAAACGCAGTGTAGATGCGATCTGCTTCGGAGATGGGAATCTGATGATACGCGCTATGTAGATCGAGACTGCTATATACCGAGTACTGTGCCACCTGTCGTACCAGAGAATCCATTCCCGGGAGTGGGTAGGCGTCCAATTGGGTAAACCGATTAATCGTCTGCGAATAGTCGATTACCATGCGTTTGTGGTGCGATTCGGTTCGTACCACCAAAACTTGGGCCCACCAAGGCGACCGACGAGGTTCTATAATACTGTTGCGAATATGGAATTTGGCCTCCATATCCGCTTGTAAATATTCCCCTATTTTCTCCAATACTCCCCAACTTTCCCCAATCCCCCATTCCCTAGTCCCATTGCATGTAAATAACAATCAGTAGAGCCGACCTTCCCCTTATTCCCCCATTAAATGTCGTGCCCAGGTCCACCGCACCACACGTAGACAACTTTCGGACATCTTCCTAGTTATTCTTATTCTATGTCAGTTAAGGCCTCGTTTCCATTAATTATGACTCTTCGTTGCACCAGAATGTGATTATATGGCATCAGTAGTGAGTTTAGGACCTTTCCCATACCTCCTCCCATCTTCTTCCCCAAACAACAACAATAACAACAACTACAACAACAATTACAACTACAACTACGACTACAACAACAGAGGGGCGGGGAGTGTGCGTCCTCACACCGGCTCGGTTACCCGCCATGACCATGCGCTCCACGGCGTTACCCCGAAGGGGCTGGCTGTCAGCTCCTCGTCAGGGGCGGAGCCAGTAACCCCCCCACGCACCCAATGAGAAGCAACGTGCCGATTCCATCTGGGGCGGAGCTAACGAGCCGAGGGCGTGTCACTCCCCGCCGGATATACGCGGCCCCGCGCCGGATGTGACGTCAGATGCGCCTCAGCTTGGAGAGAGAAGCCACCGCCACCCCCAGCGCGACGATACCTCCCCGCATCTTTGGACCGGACCGGACCGGACCGTACTGTACCCTGTCCTTGAGCCAAGAGTGCACCTTGAGCCATCGATACCCGCTGTCCTTTTCATCAACCCCCGTGTGAGTCAGCCTTGTCCCGTTTGCCTGTCGTCTGTTGGGGAATAATATAAGATTGTGTCTAAGTGCCCGTCTTCCTGTAATATACCTCTAGCCCCTGTAATCTAACCTTTCCGTACGAATATAATCTCCTCCGGAGGTCTTGAGAATTGAAACATTGGTGTCGTATTGTGTTATTGTAATCCAGCCGGGTGTCTTCTTTTTCTTATTGAGCCAGCATCGCGCGACTAGTCAACGTTCGGGCACAATCGGGTAACTTGTGCAGACGTGGTCATACCATAAAACCGCTCGGTAAATAACATCCAAGCCACGTCTGTAACAATTGGTGTCGAGGAGTGGAATTCGAACCCGGGACTAAATTTATTAGGCCCAAATTGGTAACAAGTAGAATCGATTCGGAGCGCGTTTCCCGCGCGAAATTACAACGGCGAAATTTGAATTTGTTTTACGAAAATAAAATAAAAAACCGAATTTTGAAAGTCGCGCTATGGCGGGTCAAGACGGCTGGGGTCCGGTAGGGGAGAGTGAGGCAGGGTCGGTCCAGGACCAAATTGAGGGACATGAGGGACATGAGGAGAGCGAAACAGCTGGGGTAGCAGGTGCACAAAATGGCGCTCTCGCGCACGATGCTTCAGGCGCGCAAAAAGGCGCCTCGCTGGTCACCGTGCCCGCGACCGAAGTAGCGCCGCTGGGAAGATTGGAACTTTTTTTTATACAAATGACGGCCCTTATGGAAAAGAATAGTGAGCGATTGGAAAACCAAATGGGGGTAATGGGAAACCAAATGGGGGTAATGAGGGACGAAGCGAGGGGTACCAGTGAGAAGTTAGACAATAATTTTGAGGGGTTAGACAACGGGATAAAAGAAGTGAAAAATGGGTTAACGGGGGTAGAAAACAGAATGGCCGCTCAAGAGAATCAAATGGAAGGGATGCAAAAGGGGTTAGAGGGGGTAGAAAATAGAATGGCTGCCCAGGAGAATCAGATAGAGGGAGTGAAAAATGGGTTAGAGGGGTTAGAAAACAGTATGGAAGGCAAATTGAGGGACATGAGGGACCAAGCGGAAAGGGAAGTTAAACAAATGGAGCAGCAGATAGAGGGGGTCAGAATGGGGGTAGAAACCAAACTGGATGCTCACAGGGAGGAAATGGAGCAGATGAGGGTGGCATCTGGGCAGGAGATGCAAGTGATGGGAGAAGAGATCAGAAGAGGAGTGAGTGAGGAGGTCGGAGGAGTGCGCGAGGAGGTGAGGCACTGTAAGGAGCGCATGGAGAAGGAGGTGAGAAAGGGGACTGTAAAATTGCAAGGGGGTATAGAGGAGTTGACGCTGGGAGTAGAACAACTGACAGTGGGACAAAAGGAGTTGGGGGAACAGGTAAAGAAGAACACAGCGGTAATAGAGGGGTTAAAATCGACGCAGAAGGAGATGAAAAAGGACGTAGGGGTAATTAAAAAAGAGTGTCAGACGGTACATGAGGACTTGACGAAAAAAATGAACAAAGTGGTAGAGGTGATGGAGGTTAAAGAGCGGGAGGTGCGGGAGCACATAGAAAAAAATAAAGTGGAGTTAGAGGAAGAACTTAAAGGGGCGCACGAGGAGATGAAGGAGGTGAAGCAGAAATTAGAAGAAGTGGAAGAGGGGGTGAGCGAAATTAAAAAGCGACGGAGAGAGGATAAGAAAGAGATAAAAGAGGAGGTAAAAGAATTGGTCCAGAGTCTGTGTTCGGATCGTGATGATGTGCTCATTAACCGGATGAGGGATTCGCAGGTGATGGAGGAGAAGCGAAGAGAAAGAGGACCCGGTGTAAGTGGTGACCAATATGGTCGTGCGTATGATGCGCCAGGTGATTTAATAAGCTTGGGGGTCGAGATAGACCCGGATGTTCGTGAGAGGCCAAGAGTGAGGTGTATGGCTGGTCCGGAGGGTATGGAACGAGAGGTGCGAGGTGTGGGTGAGCAAGGTTGTGGTGGTATGGAATGGGTAGCGGGTTGCGGAGGTGTGACCCATGCATCGACACCAACAGGGGTAGTTGTTGGAGGGACCGGGGAGGCACGAGAGCCCCTTGGGGGTAGTGTACTGTGGGGGCCCGGCCGGTTCGGCCCCGCGCTGACCCCGCAAGGGGCGACGCACGGGGTCCGGCAGGCGGGCAACGACTCACATATGAGGTGGTCCCACAAGGTCCCACTCGCGCCGTATGACGGCAAGAGTGATCTACGCGCGTACCTGGCGCAGTTCGACTGTGTGTGTAAGGGCAACGGTTGGGGTGAGGACGAAGGTGGAGTACACCTGGTGGCCGCATTGCGCGGCGCGGCGGCGGAGGTGCTGACGGCATTACCAGCGGGTGCTCTCACCCTGCCAGCCCTCCGCGACGCCCTAATTAATCGATTCGGCATAGAACAGCAGAGCGAGCTTGTTAAAGCTCAGCTCGCGCTGCGAAAACGCAAGCCCCAGGAAGCCATCGGGGAACTTGCCCACAACATTCGCCGCGCAGTGGGGATCGCACATGCTAGCATGGCAGCGGATTCCCGGGAAAGCCTGGCGCTGGACCATTTTATCCAGGCCCTCCCGGATATTGAGCTCCGGCAACAGCTCGCCATGTGGCGCCCGCAGACTCTGAGCCAGGCGGCTGACGCTGCGGCCCGTTGGGAAGCAGCGAGGCCCCTAGCCCGAGGGGGCGAGCGTCTCGCAATGGCGGTCCGCCAGGTGGGACCCCCGATGGAGGGCGGACCCCTTAGGGGACCCGCCCCCGACGTGGGTCCTGACCTGGCGGGCATGGTCCGGAGGCTGGTGGACCAGCGCCTGGCGGGACCTGGACCATGGCAGGCGGCCCCGGAGGTGGCCCGCGGTGGACCACGAGCGGGTAATCCAATTCGGACCTACAGGGGGGGGAATTTGGAATTCCGGAGGCAAGCACCTTATCAGGTGAGGTGCTATACCTGCAACCGCCTGGGTCACCTGGCGCGGCACTGTCGAAACGCGCGCCGGGATGATCCCCGGCGGTTGAGGTCCTCAACTCCGCCCAGGGGGGAGCGGGTTAGCCGACCCCAGACACCCCCCCCGCCAGACCCCGGGAAACTAGAAGGTGTCGGGCACGTAGGGCGGTGTTCGGCAGCAGAGGATGGAGGAGAGCCCTCATTGACGCGACAGGTCATTTATTGTGGCCAAATTGGAACCGGTAGCCTGACAATTAGATGCAAAATTGCCGGCGTGGGGGTAGACGCCGTAGTGGACACAGGAGCTAGCGCCACGATCATCAGCCCTGTGGTCCTTGATTCGAGCGCAGGTGGCTGGGATAAGATCCAGCGCCTGCAAAATTATAGTTTGCAGCTTGCTACCGGGGTAACGGCCCCGATCATAGGGCGTGGTTCTGTGACCCTCAAGTTAGGGTCGGTAAGGAGGGAGATAGATGTTTGGGTGGCGGAGGTGTGCGACCCATGTTTAATAGGGTTGGACCTGTTGACTGCCAGCGGTTGTAAAATCGACTTGTGCCGGGGGATCCTGCAGGTGGGAGTAGAAGAGCTGCCGTTAGGGGGAGTGAGCACGGCCGAGAGAGCGGAGCTGGAGGCTTCCGAGGCCGTGACCATCCCCCCAAGGGCCGAGGCGATAGTGCCGGCCCGGTGGGCAGCTCGCCCAACATGGCAGGAGTCCTGCGGCCTGGTCGAACCGGTGGCAGCGCAGTCCATACCGGGTTTAATCGTGGGCCGCACCCTTGTAAAAACGGACGGACCGGTAGTGGCCGTCCGAGTAATAAATATGAGTACAGAACCACGCACTATAGTAAGGGGCACGAGGGTAGCTGGCTGCACCCCAGTTGAGGAAGTCGCGACAGTGAGGGGCGAGAACGTCCAGCCGAGCCGACCCCGGGGGGAGCCTTCAATAACAAGTAGGAATTGGCCCGATCCCATTTGCGAGATGGTAAATCGTAGCAGCGTAGAGTTGGGAGGTACCCAGAGGGAGGCCTTACACAAACTGGTTGGGTCCCATTTGGACCTCTTCTCCCTGTCCACCGAGGATATTGGACGTACGGGCCTGGTGAAACATCAGATCCACACCGGTGAGGCCCGGCCTATTCGTCAGGCCGCCCGACGGCTCCCTTGGAGCAAGAGGGCGGAAGCTGACGAGCAGGTTGCAAAAATGCTCGACGCAGGTGTGATCGAGCCCTCGGGAAGTCCTTGGATGTCACCTGTTGTGCTGGTCAAAAAGAAGGATGGGACCACGCGGTTCTGCGTGGACTATCGCCAGCTAAACAACGTGACACTCAAGGACTCATATCCCCTGCCAAGGATTGATGACACCCTCGATGCCGTTGCGGGCTCAAATTGGTTCACAACTTTGGACCTCAAGAGTGGGTATTGGCAGGTGGAGATGGATAGGGCAGGGAAGGAGAAAACGGCATTTTCCACAGGTAAGGGACTGTATCAGTTTACTGTGATGCCGTTTGGTTTGTGTAACGCCCCCGCCACCTTTGAGAGATTGATGGAGCATGTACTAGGCGGCATGCCATGGCAATCATGCCTGGTGTACCTGGATGACGTCCTGGTACATGCCCAAACGTTCCCCCAGACACTAGCTAATTTGGACCAGGTGTTCGGGTGCCTCAGACAGGCAGGGTTGAAGCTGAACCCGAGTAAGTGCACTTTGTTTGCAAGAGAGGTGGCCTATCTAGGTCACGTGATTGGCCGCGAGGGGGTAAAAACAGACCCAGACAAAATTAAAGCGGTAGAGGAGTGGCCCGCACCACGTACCATCAAAGAGGTGCGGGGATTTTTGGGACTCTGCTCCTACTACCGGCGCTTTGTGGCGAAATTTGCGGAGTTGGCCCGTCCCCTCCACCGGCTTACGGAGAAGGGGACGCGATTTAATTGGACACGGGAGTGCCACGAGGCCTTCCAAAAATTGAAGGGGTGTCTAACATCCGCACCCTTTCTAGCTTACCCCACTAGTGACGGGACATTTACCCTGGACACGGATGCGAGCCAGGAAGGATTGGGCGCAGTTTTGTCTCAGACACAGGAGGGCGTGGAGAGAGTGATTGGTTATTATAGTCGGGCCTTAAGTAGGCCCGAGAGAAATTATTGCGTCACTCGCAAAGAGTTATTGGCTATGCTGGCTGCCATGAACCATTTCCACCCGTACTTGTACGGGCGGAAATTTTTGGTTAGAACTGACCATTCCTCCTTGCAATGGCTCCTTCGGTTCAAGGAACCGGAGGGCCAAATTGCAAGGTGGTTGGAAAAGTTGCAGCAGTACGATTTTGATGTGGCCCATAGGGCCGGGAAGGCCCATGGTAATGCGGACGCACTCTCTCGGCGTCCTTGTCTGGGGGAAAACTGTAAATTTTGTGCGAGACACGAGGAGAGGGAGCAATTGGGCGATTCCGCCCCGATTCTCGTCGTCCGGGCAACCCGGGTGAGAGGGCCAATTTTGCCACTAACCGCGGACGAGGAATTTGGAGAGTTGGCTTGGAGCACGGCCCAGCAGGAGGATCCTGTTCTGGGGCCGGTGTTCCAATGGGTCAAATTGGGGCAAAGACCAAAGGGGGAAGAGGTCACCCCCCTCGGGGCACAAACAAAGGCATATTGGGCTCAGTGGCAGACCCTGGAATTGAAAGGCAACATCTTGTATCGCAAGTGGGTGGAGGTTCCCTCTGATCGAACTTCCTGGCTGGTGATAGTCCCTGACAAATTCAAGAACGTCATATTGCAACAGGTGCATGGTACCCGCTCCGGCGGCCATTTGGGCAGGACAAAGACAATATCTCGGGTCCGCCGGAGGTTCTATTGGGTGAATATGGGGCGCGACATACAGGACTGGTGTCGGAGATGCGACGCCTGTTCTGCCAAAAAGGGACCAGCACGGAGGATGAGGGCCCCCCTTCAATTACATCAGGTGGGGGCCCCCCTTGAGCGGGTGGCTATGGATATTCTAGGACCGCTGCCCCGCACCCGCCAAGGTAATAAGTATATCCTCGTTGTAATGGACTATTTCACCAAGTGGCCGGAGGCCTACGCCCTCCCCAACCAAGAAGCAGGGGTGGTAGCGCAGGCCTTCGTGGAAGGATTTGTGTGCCGGCATGGGATTCCACAGGAGTTGCACACCGACCAGGGACGAAATTTTGAGAGCAAATTGCTAAAAGATGTGTGCAGTCTCCTGTCAATTCGGAAAACCAGAACAACGCCTTTAAGACCTCAATCTGACGGGATGGTGGAAAGATTCAATCGAACTCTAATCCAACAACTGGCACTGTTCACCACCACCCGTCAGGATGACTGGGACGAACATCTCCCTTACTTGCTCATGGCCTACCGAACCAGCCAGCACGGGGCCACCGCATGCAGTCCAGCGTTGCTTATGTATGGGCGGGAGTTACGGGCTCCCGCCGACTTGCTATGCGGTCCCGTGCCAGACACAGTGGTTAACCCGCCGAGGGAGGGGTACGCACGTCACCTAGAGGAAGGCATGGAGCTAGTCCATGCCTTCGCCCGCCGCCAACTCCATCTGGCGGGGGAAAAGATGAAGCGCAGGTACGACGACCGGAGCCAGGGGAGTCAATACGCTCCGGGGATGAAGATTTGGTTCTTTAATCCCCGGAGGCGAAAGGGAAGGTGCCCAAAACTCACCTCCCCCTGGCAAGGCCCAGGAGTCGTCCTGTCGCAAATCTGTGACGTGGTCATTAAGATCAAAATGGGGCCACGAGCCCTCCCTCGGATCGTCCACGCCGACCGGATAAGACCTTACACCGGCGAGCAGGCGCCCCCGTGGATTGCCTCGGCTTTAGATGCCGAGGCGGGACCCAGTACCTCTGAATAAGGGGGGCTTATTAGTGCCAGAGGACTGGGGGATTGAGGAGCGATAGGCCCGGTGGGAGAGGGTGGCATCCCTGCCACCTTTCCCATGGGGGGCAAAGGAGCAATAGTTTATGGGGTGTATGGCAGTGAAAACTAGCCCGGGTGGGTTAGGTTATATTGATAGGGCCCTAGAAGATGACATTAGGTGACGTTAAGATTAGTTAGTGACTGATACCTGTAGTGGGGACGCAGGTAGATTAGTATGGATGATAATGACGAGGGAGCGCAATAGTTTAAAGGGACGACTGGGAAGCGCAAGTTTCAGAAGGGAGTAGTTAGCTGAGATGATGCCGTGTGTGTGAGGATTGAACAGGTGTGATTGCACAGGTGTGCAACTGGACAGGTGTGTGGAGCAGTGTATGAGTAGTGAGTGTGTGGATCAGCGCGAATGCGCTTGGGGAGAGAAGGGTGCAGGTGGCACCAGGTGTGAGAGCACAGGTGTGCAGGTACAGGTGTGTGGAGAGAGTTGGAGTGAGTGGTACGGAGTGGTGTGCATGGTGCGAAGGTGTGGATGGGGGAAGAGTGGACCCCTTTCACGAGCACCCGGGGCGGGTAGTGTAAGTGTTAGGTAGAGGGTGCAGGTAAATTGTGGTTGGATATTGGCATTTGTGGTGCGGTTGCAGAATGGTGTTGTGAATGGGTGCATTAGTGTTGTGGAAATGGCTGGGCGTGTAGCCTGTTAGTGTGTGTAGTTGGTTGGGCACTCCACCACTGTGAGGATGTCGGCCAGGTGAGGCCGCAGGTGGGCTCTGGGAGCCGGTAGTTGTGAGTGGGTGCCTGAGGATCCCGGGTGTGGATCGGGCAGCCCAGTGCCAGAGAGGGCACGGAGTGGGGAGAGAGCCAGAGGGCCTTCCCCTGGTAGTTAGGTTAGGGTAAGGAGCAGGTAAGCTCGGAGGCAACTGCAGTGGTGGAGGTGTGCAGGTGGGTAGACCCACTGGGAGAGGTACACGTCGCAGCCCAGAAATTGTACGAGGGCACCGGGAGATGAATCGGGGGAGTGAGACCCCAAATTGAAGAGCACCACAGTTTGGCCAATGGGAATTGGTTTTTAGAACCCATAGTGTAAGAGGGCCAATGGTTTGGCCGGAGAAAGACCCCGGGTAGTGTAAAGTTGTTAAAGTCATTTAGGAGATAGTTAGGATTGATGAACCTGTCGCACCATACGCAGCCACTTACCTGTGGTGATGATGATGACTCCACACCTGTGTTTTCTTTGTTTTGTTGCAGGAGATGAATCGCTGTGTGGATTTGTGAGACGCATCACGACGTGGATGAGACATTGGGGTGATTCCATCTCTCCCTCCCTAGGAGGGACTGATGATGAATTGGTAATGGCAAATTATGATGAGAGTTGAAAATGGCAAATTTGATTGGTTAGGAGGGAGAGAAGACGAATTTGGTTTATGGGAGGAACGGGGAAGACAGTAGGGATGTTGTTGATTTGTAAAGTAGATGTTTATGGGTAGTGTTGTGTTTTGTGGATACAGTAAGGGGTAAGGGAGGGGCCATGTAGGTTACCTGGTGGGGGGGGGGGGGCGTACGATAGGAACGTACCTGTCTCACCTGGTTCCCATGTGCCCCCAGTGTGCATTACCTTATATTGCGTGCACTTTTGCGCCCTTACCACCTTACTCACTTGTTTCTTCTTTTGTCTCCCACCTCCGAGGATCTGGCTTTGGGGTAGAGAGAGAGGAGAGAGAGGTGCTGGCTGCGCAGTTGTGGGCCTGCACTTTCGCTGTTTGCTGCCGGGATCGATACACCATATGGACCGCAATGTTTGTGGCCACCCACAATGGACCGCAGTTCGTTTGCGGCCAAGCACCACCCGGGGATGGACCTATGGGTCAACGTGGCACCTATGCCATAAAGGTGAACCACTGTTAATTAACACCACTGAAGGCCACACGAAGAGCAAGAGACACCTGCAGGGTTAGGGGTTGTCGAGTTTATTTTTATTCCAATGAACAATGGTGACTGCACCGATTGGTGGTGGGGTGGTGCTTTTGATGCTCGGGAAGGGTGCTCTGCACGTTATTAAAGGCCGTCGGCCACAGAGCACTCGTGGGTTGGTGTATCGATGCTGGCAAGCGCGCTCTCTCTATGCATAACATCTGCATGTGTTCCTCCAAAAACAGGTCCTGGATCGTAGTGTAGATATCAGCGTAATCTTGTAAATAATGCTCCCTACCGGCTGTATGTGTAGTTTGTTAATTCTTTCCGGATTCGGTTATCCTGTGGGTGTGTTTCTGTGAGGAGAAGGGTGCAACGTCGCAGGGGGACATATTTACTCATTTGTGAATATCTGTAAAACTGTCGCACTCAGGGTAGAGTTAATAGTAGAGGGAACTACATTGCGTGCCACACTAAAGTAGGTAAAGATTTATCGGGTCGGGACGCCCCGAGGGTAGAGAAGGGTGCAATGTTGCGAATATGGAATTTGGCCTCCATATCCGCTTGTAAATATTCCCCTATTTTCTCCAATACTCCCCAACTTTCCCCAATCCCCCATTCCCTAGTCCCATTGCATGTAAATAACAATCAGTAGAGCCGACCTTCCCCTTATTCCCCCATTAAATGTCGTGCCCAGGTCCACCGCACCACACGTAGACAACTTTCGGACATCTTCCTAGTTATTCTTATTCTATGTCAGTTAAGGCCTCGTTTCCATTAATTATGACTCTTCGTTGCACCAGAATGTGATTATATGGCATCAGTAGTGAGTTTAGGACCTTTCCCATACCTCCTCCCATCTTCTTCCCCAAACAACAACAATAACAACAACTACAACAACAATTACAACTACAACTACGACTACAACAACAGAGGGGCGGGGAGTGTGCGTCCTCACACCGGCTCGGTTACCCGCCATGACCATGCGCTCCACGGCGTTACCCCGAAGGGGCTGGCTGTCAGCTCCTCGTCAGGGGCGGAGCCAGTAACCCCCCCACGCACCCAATGAGAAGCAACGTGCCGATTCCATCTGGGGCGGAGCTAACGAGCCGAGGGCGTGTCACTCCCCGCCGGATATACGCGGCCCCGCGCCGGATGTGACGTCAGATGCGCCTCAGCTTGGAGAGAGAAGCCACCGCCACCCCCAGCGCGACGATACCTCCCCGCATCTTTGGACCGGACCGGACCGGACCGTACTGTACCCTGTCCTTGAGCCAAGAGTGCACCTTGAGCCATCGATACCCGCTGTCCTTTTCATCAACCCCCGTGTGAGTCAGCCTTGTCCCGTTTGCCTGTCGTCTGTTGGGGAATAATATAAGATTGTGTCTAAGTGCCCGTCTTCCTGTAATATACCTCTAGCCCCTGTAATCTAACCTTTCCGTACGAATATAATCTCCTCCGGAGGTCTTGAGAATTGAAACATTGGTGTCGTATTGTGTTATTGTAATCCAGCCGGGTGTCTTCTTTTTCTTATTGAGCCAGCATCGCGCGACTAGTCAACGTTCGGGCACAATCGGGTAACTTGTGCAGACGTGGTCATACCATAAAACCGCTCGGTAAATAACATCCAAGCCACGTCTGTAACAATACCTTCCTCTAAGAGCTGCGCAGTCTCTTCAGCAAAGAATTGCGTGTCAGCCCGTGAGTAGCGTCGCAATTTAACAGCAACCGGTGTACAGTCAGTAGTCATATTGGGAAACAGCGACAGTGGCTCAATTTCCATTCCTGCAAGAGCACACACAGCAAGAGTATCAGCACCACCAAATTCCATTTCCAAACGCCCATGTCGCCGGAGAAAATCGTGTCCTAGCAAAACCTTTGCACATAATGCTGGTAAGACCATTTAATGCACATCCGGAAGCATTCGACCCTTAATCACAAGCTTTAGTCGACATTCCCCCCCGAGTGCTGAGCCATAGCCCTTGAGAAGCCATGAAGATTCTGCGTTTTGTCCCGAGAATCGGCCAGCCATGCTTCTGAACAAGTCGTAAATCGACATAACTATCAGTGGAGCCCGTGTCGATTAAAGCATTCGCAAATTTTCCTTCAATCATGAGTGGAATGACAGCACTGGGCAGGCCCGGTGGCCCTGCAGTAGTCGAGTCGTCGAGAGGTGGCGCTCGAGCCTCGCGTGTGGATCCAACGCCCGATAATGTCTTTTGTGTAGTCAAAGTCGAACATGGGACGGTCGGGCCGTCGGTAGGGGGCGGTCGAGCCACGCGCGGAGATCCCTGCTTCGGGTAGTCAAAGTAGATCGTAGGTCAATCGTGCCGCCGCTACAGGGCGCTCATGCCACGCGCGGAGATTCGACGCCAGCGTACGCCGATCGGGAAGCCAAACCCCGAAGTGTGCTGGGCGTCGAAAGAATTCCTGTAAAGGACGGTCGAGCCGTGTACCGTTGTGATTGTGCGAATTGTTTAGTCGACGCGGTAAACCTCATCAAGGTCGAGCGCTCAGCTCGGGGCCCACAGAGAGGGATGATTCCAATCAAGGCCGCGCGAGGCGCCGATTGTTTAGCGGGCGAAGAGAGAAACACATTCAGCATCGAGCGATTTCGCCGGCCCCGAGACGATCGACAAACTTTTGCAAAGTGACCTTTCTTTGAACACAAATGACACGTTGCCTCCTTAGCCGGACAAACTGACCTGAGATGGTTCCGATTCCTGCCGAAATAGCACTTAGTGTTACTTCCTGGCTTGGGTCCAGCAGCGACGGCCGCTGTCACGCTCGGGTCGAGATCCTCGAGCACATCGGGTGTCTCCGATTCCCGCGAAGATGCAGCATCCGCTTGCTCGGCAGTAGCTCTCTCCAGTCGTGTCGGGCGGGTTAATCCTGCAGTGACGTATGGACGGTCATATGCGTCGGCTTGTTCCTGCGCTTCGTTGTGTAGAAGAGATAGCCGAAGAGCTTTTTCTAGTGTCAGATCTTCTTCTTCAAGTAATCTTTGTCTGATGACTGGTGACCAGATGCCAGAAACAAAAGAATCCCGCACAAGATCATCACAAACTTGTGCATGGTTGTGTGTCTCGGTAGTACAGTCCTTCAGTAACCGGCGGACGTCTTGAGCGAACTGGTTGATGGTCTCCGTGGGTTCTTGTCGACGAGTCACAAGCAGATATCGGGAGTAGACCACACTCAGGGTTTTGATGTAAATACTTTTCATTTCTTCCACAGCAGTATCGTACGTTGCGCACTGAGAAATGGACGTGTACACAGTATGATTAACTTTGGAGTGCAACACCGCCAGCTTCGTGACATCGGTGAGTGCGTCCTGCGCGTCCAGGTGACTGGTCAGTAGCTTTAACCAGTGTAGCAGTTGTGCAGACGCGTCCGAAGCTTGGGGGTCCGTGCCAAAGATTGGAACTTGTATCAGCTTATGAGCCATGTTGTTCTCGTTCAAGACGAAGAGAAGATTCTGAATTAATTGTTGTAAAAATCAGATCTACAACATTGTCCCAATAGTAGGTTTAATTCAGAATCGATCTCGAGCAACACCTGTAAGAAAGCAACAAGAATAATATCAGTATACCATAATCATAGAAGTAATAATGAATTGGCAATTGGTACAAGCAAGCCTGGAACATCTAGCAATACGCACCATTCGAATATGCACGACCACACAGAATAAATGTCACAGGAATGAATCGGAGCGATGTCCGTCCGAGTTCTTATGGAAGCCCCTCAGTGGTCGGAGACAGCATAGCACCTGGGTTCAACTTAGACACAATTTCATTACACTCACATCAGACAGACAATAATTAATTAAAATCAGGGAGCATAATGAAAAGAGCACCACCTTCAAACTTTGCTCAGACATTTATTTGTTCATCCGAATCGTGATGTTAAGAATTATGCAACATAAAATGAGTTACATTTCAGTCAAACATCGGCTTGGAAGTACAGTAATGCATGCAGACCTACCTTAATCCTGGCAACGTCAAGCAATTGGAAATGTTTGTCGACTGCACTTGGGTCGTTGCTATTGATCAGCTTTTCCAATTGTTTGTTCTCCTCCTTCACGCGGCCTCTCTTCTGTATACGATGGTAACTGAGCACAAAAACATTCACAGCACAATCCTGGAGAAACCGTTCACAACACAAACAACTACCTGCCTTTATGCAAACCAAGTATCAATTTGCATTGCAAGAAAAGCTTATCTGCTTGTGTGTTGCACACACTTCTCAACTAAAAGTAAAGTCTCACAAGATTAAACAATCATTTTTATGAGGCAAAATACAGAAAGTTCCAGAGGAAACCCCATGATTTTATGCATTGTTCTATTTGAAATACTTTCTTTCAATACAAGGCCTAAGGCTTGTAATGAAACGCAAACGCACACAAACGAATGAAAAATATACACACACACATACACACACACACAAATTGACACCACAGGAGAGGAAAGTCTAAAGTTGAGTTTCACAGTGTACAGGAGTCTGCGGACCCCTCGTTTGTGATGTCTATGCTGAAATCAATGGATACTTTGGAAACGCTGTGCAACATTCTTTTGTGGATCGAGATGTCAACTCTTTCTGTGCAACGGATTTAGTTGCATGCCTAACCTGAATAATGGTCATCTATTGTACACTATAAGAGAACCATTTGTGTGAGTGTCTGTGTGTGTGTGTGTGTGTGTGTGTGTGTGTGTGTGTGTGTGTGTGTGTGTGTGTGTCGCCATTTCTCTCAGATGGCTGGACAGGTCTTCGTCAAACTTTCAGAGGTTTAAGTTTCAAACAGTTTCAAACAGTTTCAAACAGTTTCAAACTGTCGTGGAGTGTTTAAGGCAAAAAATTAAATTTGAAAATTGTGAAAAAGTTGCATTTTTTTATTATTAAAAGAAAAGGCTCGAGTGCCTACACCTTTGTTGGTATGGGCAAGATAATATGAAATAGGCTAAGCCGAGTAACAAACAATGAACCGAAGAAAATAAACTGGAAAAAATAAATATATACATACATACATACATATATATATATATATATATATATATATATATATATATATATATATATATATATATATATATATATATATATATATAGATATATATATATATATATATATATATATATATATACATATATATATATATATATATATATATATATATATATATATATATATATATATATATATATATATATAAATATATAAATAAATATTGTTATGATTGTGGGGTAGTGATATGTCGAGTCAGGTAGATTTGTATAGGAAGGTGCTCCGATGATCGTGATGAGAGCAATCACTATGTAATAAGTTTTGTTTAGCCGAACGTCGGGGTAAGTGTATCTTCGCGGTCATACGAGGATGGCCCTTGTGTCAATTAGTTGTTGGGATGATGTTCATTCCCCTGTTCGTCAAACCTCAGTGATCTATCCTTTATCTCTTATGGCACCACATTAGACACAAATAGTAGGAGGTGCCCATTAATATCGCACTAAATAATAATGGGAACCAACCGGAAGCCAGTTCTGAGTACTGCCGATGGGACACCACCATCTACATCACTACAAAGGTCGAGCAGGCCGAGGACACGCCCCGAGAAGCCGTGATTGGCCAGGGCGGAGCAAGAAGCAACTCGCTATTGGATGGGAGTCGACCAACAGGAAGGCCTGGGTCGGAAGGAGCTTGCTGGTTGGTGAAGAGAGTGCGACTAGGAAGCATCACGCTGATTGGAAAAGCACGACCGATGACATCAGAAGGCAAATTGCGTGTGAGTGGTGGAGAGTTGAGCCTGTAGTGTTGGTCTGCGTCAGAGGCCAGAGGTTGGTCGACAAAAGAACGCGCTGGCCGACATTTTGCTCTCTCTCTCTCCCCCTCTCTCTTGCTTCTGGTGCCTGCCTGCTATTATGCGCTGACGATTCTCCTCTCCTGTCTTGGCATTCTGAACCTCGTCGCAAGCTGTTGCGTGCCTGCCTCGTTTCCTCGTTCCCCTGTTCGTTTGGTGTCTGGGATTGAGAGCTGCAGTTGACGGGAGAGGCAGCGCGTGGACGAGTGTATGAGCGCTGCGGCGTGAGAGGGCGCATTGAGGCCTGTTTCCCGCCAACGTGCGTGCTTCGCGCGCAACTTCACCAACGCCCCAAACGATCCTCGGCGTTTCCTGGCGAGACCCCACGAGCTGATCAGAGCGAAGTGGCACGATAAATCCAACACAATTATTTTCCCGTTTATTTTCTTCCTGCATCTGTGTTTCAAGTCTGTTGTGGGGACGTCCCAATTTAGGAAATTGGTTTGAACACTGCGTTTTTCTTGTTACCGGCATTCTTTTAATAAATCCCTTTGTTTATTTTCTGCACATTTTAAACCGTGTTCCCATTTCAGATATTTTTGCAGGGTGAAGACGTCGGCTAGACCCGGCCAGGTAAGTCGGTACTCTTCTTCCTCCTCGCGTATAATCCGCCCTACAGTTGGATTTAAAACCCCTCCATTAACGCTCGTTTGCCTTCCGTGGTTCTTTGTGTTAATTGAGGGAACCACAAGACAATATATACAGTCGTGGCCAAAAATATTGGCACCCTTGCACTTTTTTCAAATAATGCACCATTTCTTCCAGAAAACTGTTGAAATTAACAAGCATTAACAATCCTAGGTCCCCCGTCGGGGAAGTGATGTGAGTTGACAAAGTGGAAGACGCAGAAAACATGATATATGATATTTCGCTCACAAGGTTCAGACATACATGGAGGTGGCCATCTTGGATTTTGACGTGGCGACCCAATTTTCAATAGCGTTCTTTCTTATGCCTAGATACACCCACACACCAGATTAGAAGTTGGTACTTCGCTTATTTTTCAAGATGTTCTGCTCACAAGGTTCAGACATACATGGCGGCGGCCATCTTGGATTTTGACGTGGCGACCCAATTTTCAATAGCGTTCTTCCTTATGCCTAGATACATCCACACACCAGATTAGAAGTTGGTACTTCGCTTAGGTTTCAAGATATTTCGTTCACAAGGTTCAGACATATATATGGTGGTGGCCATCTTGGATTTTGACGTGGCGACCCAATTTTCAATGGGGGTCTTCCTTATGCATAGATACACCCACAAACCAGATTAGAAGTTGGTACTTCACTTATTTTTCAAGATATTTCGCTCACAAGGTTCAGACATATATATGGTGGCGGCCATCTTGGATTTTGACGTGGCGACCCAATTTTCAATAGGGTTCTTCCTTATGCCGAGATACACCCACACACCAGATTAGAAGTTGGAACTTCACTTATTTTTCAAGATATTTCGCTCACAAGGTTCAGACATATATATGGTGGTGGCCATCTTCGATTTTGATGTGGTGACCCAATTTTCAATAGCGTTCTTCCTTGTGCCTAGGTACACCCACACACCAGATTAGAACTTTGTACGTTGCTTATTTTTCAAGATATTCAGCTCACAAGGTTCATACATACATGGCGGCGGCCATCTTGGATTTTGACGTGGCGACCCAATTTTCAATAGCGTTCTTCCTGATGCCGAGATACACCCACACACCAAGTTAAAATGGGACTTCGCATATTTTTCAAGATATTCCGCTCACAAGGTTGAGACATACATGGTGGTGGCCATCTTGGATTTTGACGTGGGTTGCACCCACACACCAAATTCGAATGCGGTCCTTCGCTTACGCACGCACGCACGGACGGACGGACACACGGACGGAGGGGAAAACCATAGTCCTCCTTTCGCTCCGCGGTGCGACGGGGGGCAAAAAATATTTGGGTATCCACATATGTATTTCTTTGGTTTGCAGTGGAACAAAACAAAAACGCTGAAAAAACTACTAAATCTTAGCTTATTCCACACATAAATCCTAAAATGGCCCGGACAATATTATTGGCACCTTTTAGAAGTTGTTAAAAATAATTAAATTTCAAGCAGGTGATTTTCCTTTACTTTGGAATTGAACTCACCTATGGTGAGTTGCAGGCGCCTGCAAAATAAAATAAAAAAATCACTCATTCAACCAACTTGAATGGAGAAAAGGAGTCATTCTGCTGTTTTGTGTCACTGTGTGTTCCGCAATAAGCATGGAGAAAAGAAAGATGATTGTCTGAGGAGGTCAGACACAACAATGTGGCCAGGCATGGATAATCTCAAGGCTACAAGTCCATCTCCAGAGACCTTGATGTTCCTGTGTCCACCATACGCAATGTTCTGAGGAAGTTTAAGGCCCATGTCACTGCAGTCAACCTCCCTGGACATGGCTGCAAGAGAAAACTTCATCGAATATTGCAGTGAAGGATTGTTTGAATGGTGGAGAAAGCACCTCTATCAACTGCCAAACACATTCAAGCCGTCCTGACACAAGGTACGACAGTTTCAACTAGCACCATCCATCGCTAACTCAATGAAAGGGGGTTCTATGGTAGGAGACCCAGGAGAACCCCACTGCTGAGAAAGAGACATAAGAAAGCCCAACTGGAGTTTGCCGAAACACACCTGAACAAGCCAAAATCTTTCTGTGGACAGATGAGACCAAATTAAAGCTTTTTGGTAAAGCACATCACATCTATGTTTACAGAAAACAAAATGAAGCCTTCAAAGAAAAGAACACCTTCCCTCCAGTCAAACATGGAGGAGGTTCAGTGATGATTTGGTGTTACTGTGCTGCCTCTGGCACTGGGTATCTTGAATGTGTGCATGGCAGCATGAAATCAGGAGATAACAAAGGCATTTTGGAACACAATTTGGCCCGACTGGAGTTTGCCAAAACACACCTGAACAAGCAAAAATCGTTCTGTGGACAGATGAGACCAAATTACAGCTTTTTTGAAAAGCACATCATCTCTATGTTTACAGAAAACAAAATGAAGCCTTCAAAGAAAAGAACACCTACCCTACAGTCAAACATGGAGGAGGTTCAGTGATGATTTGGTGTTGCTGTTCTGCCTCTGGCACTGGGTGCCTTGAATGTGTGCATGGCATCATGAAATAAGGAGATAACAAAGGCATTTTGGAGCACAATGTTCAACCCCGTGTAAGAAAGCTGGGTCTCCGTCAAAGGTCATGGGTCGTGCAACAGGACAATGACCCCCAAAAACACTTCAAAAAGCACTCAGGAATGGTTCAAGACAAAACGCTGGACTGTTCTGAAGTGGCCAGCATTGAGTATGGATCTAAATCCCATTTCTTAAAAGAATGAATGAATGATTATGAATGAACGTTTTAAGGCCATTTTCCCCGCTAGAGCGGGGGTTAGCCTTGCGGGGCCCCATGAGATCATGGTTCCCTGTTTGAGGCAATGTTTTTATGGCCGGATGCCCTTCCTGACGCCAACCTTTGGTCACCTCTTACAGTGCGCAGGGATACGGTGTACCTATTCTAAATCGGGGTACACACCGTGATCATTCATCCCAGCAAGCTGGTACTCAAATTTGCCGACCTCGGAAGGATGACAGGCTGAGTCAACCCCGCTGGCATTAATTCAACGATCGACCGGGATTCGAACTCAGGATCCTGGGATCCAATATTTTGAGATATTTGAAAAAAGTGCAAGGGTGCCAATATTTTTGGCCACGACTGTGTGTGTGTGTGTGTGTGTGTGTGTGTGTGTGTGTGTGTGTGTGTGTGTGTGTGTGTGTGTGTGTGTATGTATGTATGTGTATATATATATATATATATATATATATATATATATATATACATATATATATATATATATATATATATATATATATATATATATATATATATATATATATATATATATATATATATATATATATATATATACAGACTTGGCATTTAATATGGATTATTTTTTTTTGTGGGGGTGAACTTACTTTTCAAGATGACTTCGAACCAAAAGTTCATTGGAATTATGTTGAAATTATTCTAGATTTTGTTAATGTGACCTTTAAAAGAAACAAAAACCACTTGACATTTCGAAGCAAATAAATTGATCCTTGAAAGTGATGTAAACTATTATCGAACTCAATTCATGGACAGTACTGTGTTAAACTTCTGTGCGTTTTCCAGAAGTATCTCTTTATTTTGCACATAAGCCAAAAATTTTTTTAAACAAAAACAAAAGTTTAATTACGACTGGGATTACGGACAGTAAAATTACAGTTCAGTACTTCGTGTAACCCCCACGAGCATTCAGGAGAGCACGCACACGTTGAGGCATGCTGTTCACGAGATTTGCCAAGGTTTGGACAGGAATTTCTTGCCATGCAGTTACAATAGCCTGCTGCAATTCACGCACAGAGGCAGGCTGCTGGTCCAAGTTGTAGATTTGACGCTTTAATTCTGCCCACAAGTTCTCTATCGGATTCATATCCGGATTCCGGGGACATGGAAGGCCACTCCATATGCTCTCCACCACGGTCAGCAAGAAAGTGTTGGATCATGCGAGCACGATGAGGCCGTGCATTGTCATCTTGGAAGACAAAGTTTCCTCGAAAGGCTGCACGAACAAATGGAAGCAATGTTTCTTCCAGAATGGCCCTGTGCTTGAACTGGTTCAGGTTTCCATTCAGAACAACCAGGTCAGTTTTGCCCCCTGCATGAAAAGCAGCCCAAACGGTCACCCCACCACCTCCAGCTTGGACTCTTGGCACTATACAATCTTCGTTGTGGGCTTCATGCACTTGTCTGCGCACTCGGACGCGGCCATATTGACGATAGACCAGAAATCTAGACTTGTCACTGAAGATCACGTGATTCCAGTGTCCTGGCTGCCATTGACGGTGCTCTCTGGCCCACTGCAATCGGCTCTGGCGGTGTTGTCTGGTCAGACGTGGCTTTCTCAGGGGACGCCTGGCACGATAGCCTGCTTGAACCAGTCGTTCGTTGACTCGCCTTCTGGATACAGGCACATTTGTCAGTTGCTGCCACTCAGCCCTAAGCCGATTAGCTGACTTGGTACGGCCATTGCGGACTAACCGGTGCAGCTGGCGATTATCCCTCCTTGTGGTTCTGCGGGGACGTCCTGGCCTCGGTATTGGAGTAGGGACACCCCTCTGAGCATTTCGTTTCAGGATCTTTGACACCTGACCTTGAGTGATGCCATACTGCCGAGCAATAGCACGCTGTTTCATGCCGGAATTTCGTAAAGCCACCACTAAATGACAAACAGCATTGTCGAGTTGACGGACCATCTCCAAGGGAAGCAGCAATAACTTTTGTAGACGTGCAGCAGTTGTTTTCCTCTAATACAGAACGCAACAACCCTTATATACCCGATTGTGAAGCCAATCGTCAAATGTACCTGTCCGTACATTTTGTCACGCCACCTGTGATATAATCCTGTTATTGACTTCTTGCTGCGACAGACAATCAGTGACATGGTTCTTTCAACAAAGAAATCACCGAAGCGTAAAAGAAACTCACCAGATTGATACACCAAGTTCAGAAAGTCAACCCGTCAAGAAAAAAAAAAAATTCCATATTAAATGCCAAGTCTCTATATATACACACACATATATATATATATATATATATATATATATATATATATATATATATATATATATATACTACTGTGTTCAAAAAGTATCCGACCTTTATTTTTCGTGCGTAAAAAAAAAGAAGCTAGGGAGGCGTTGATTGGTGCACATATGTAGGCGATCCTAATGCGTACGCGTGAATTTTTTCCCACCTGCAGAAGCTGTCATTCGACGGCAGACCGCCGATGAGTGAGGACATGTAAGTGAGCACCGTCGGATTTTTGTTTTTGACAAAATGACGGAAAAACTTGAACAACGCTACTGCATCAAATTTTGTGTAAAGCTTGGCGATTCCCAAGTGGAAACGATCCGCAAGATTCAACACCGTTCATTCCATTATGAAGGAGGATTTGGGCTTCAGGAGAATCTCAGCGAAGTTCGTACCAAAGCTGCTAACGATTGAGCAGAAGGAACTCCGTTTGGAGATCGCACAGGACATGCTGGAGACTGTGAACAGCGATCCCAGCTTCCTCAACACAGTGATCACTGGCGATGAGTCCTGGGTTTATGGGTACGACCCAGAAACCAAGTTGCAGTTTTGATGCAATTTGATGAAACACAAAATTTGATGCAGTAGCGTTGTTCAAGTTTTTCCGTCATTTTGTCAAAAACGAAAATCCGACGGCGCTCACTTACATGTCCTCACTCATCGGCGGTCTGCCGTCGAATGACAGCTTCTGCAGGTGGGAAAAAATTCACGCGTACGCATTAGGATCGCCTACATACGTGCACCAATCAACGCCTCCCTAGCTTCTTTTTTTTTACGCACGAAAAATAAAGGTCGGATACTTTTTGAACACACTACGTATATAATCATATATATATATAAATATAATTATATATAGGAGGCAGGCTCGATAGCCAATTGCAATTGGCCAATTGGCCAATTTTGGCTCGATATTGGCTTCCTCTCGTCCGGTCGCTTTAGTCTTTTCCCCATTGAGTACCTGTGGTGCGATTTTGGCCAAACGCTTTATACTCAGGTTTAGTCCTTTGTTAACGGCTCGAGCTGCAGGTTGCTAAACCGCTCGGCAATCTACCATCACATCCGCGGTTTGAGCGGGGACTCATTTCCCTGCTTTGCGGAGAGATTGGTGAAGGTATTTGGGAAATCCATGACCAATCACCCTGGCCAATCTCATCCCGCAAAGGAGCGAGATAGTTCCAGGACTCGGACGGCCAGCTTAAAAGACGGGGGGATTAAACCCCCCTCGGTAAGGGGACTGCCGAAACCGAGATC
>NC_136261.1:162633970-162641470 GCF_964187855.1 Myxine glutinosa
CCACCCACCACCAGGTGGGTTCCGGTCACGTGGTTATCTTGCCGTGCAAGCATTTCTGCCGTATATCACTGCTGCTTTGTTTTCGCATGTTGGTTATTTTGGAGCTTACGCCACCCGCCACCAGGTGGGTTCCGGTCACGTGGTTATCTTGCCGTGCAAGCATCTCTGCCGTATATCGCTGCTGTTTTGTTTTCGCATTTTGGTTATTTTGGAGCCGACGCCACCCGCCACCAGGTGGGTTCCGGTCACGTGGTTATCTTGCCGTGCAAGCATTTCTGCCGTATATCACTGCTGCTTTGTTTTCGCATGTTGGTTATTTTGGAGCTGACGCCACCCGCCACCAGGTGGGTTCCGGTCACGTGGTTATCTTGCCGTGCAAGCATTTCTGCCGTATATCGCTGCTGCTTTGTTTTCGCATTTTGGTTATTTTGGAGCTGACGCCACCCGCCACCAGGTGGGTTCCGGTCACGTGGTTATCTTGCCGTGCAAGCATCTCTGCCGTATATCACTGCTGCTTTGTTTTCGCATGTTGGTTATTTTGGAAAATTTCTTAGTTTTAACCATGGGTCCTAAGAAATTGAGTGCCAAGGGCAGTACTGAGAAGAAGAAGAGGATGATGTGCTTGGATATAAAACACGCAATCGTCGAAAAACATGAGCGAGGTGTGCGTGTTGTCGACTTGGTGAGGCGGATGTGAAGGCAGCTGAAGATTTTATTATAACTTTTGCCGAACTGATAGAAGCCGAACGATACATCCCCCAGCAAATCTTCAACT
This sequence comes from Myxine glutinosa, assembly GCF_964187855.1. Taxonomy (NCBI): domain Eukaryota; kingdom Metazoa; phylum Chordata; class Myxini; order Myxiniformes; family Myxinidae; genus Myxine; species Myxine glutinosa. Next base: position 162,634,746 of record NC_136261.1, read on the forward strand.
GTGACGAGACAGGGCTCTTCTGGAAAAAGATGCGGAGGAGGACGTATATAACGGCAGAGGAGAAGAGCATGCCAGGCCACAACTTGTTCAGAGTGCCGGCGATAGCTCGCCTTCTCTTTGTGGAAAACACGGTGAGATCCTTAACATCCAACAACTAATGGGACGCAAACGGGGCGCCCAGTTTAGCGGTACACACATTGATGAATCACCCTGCCTGTGATTCACCCATGACAGGTTATAGCTGGGTCGGGATTCAAACCCAGGCTGGACAGTTTAGAGTCAAGTGTGCGTACCTCCAGTCCAGGCCATCCTGCCAACTTGTATGCTGAATACAGGTGAAATATAAAGCGCGAGATATTTTTATATATGCTGTATATTTAAAAAAAAATTGGTGTGGTTTTTGGCGGGCTGGAACGGATTAATAGCATTTCAATGCATTTTAATGGAGAAATTTAATTTGAGAAACGAGCAAATTGAGTTACGAGCTCGGTCACAGAACGAATTAAACTCGTAAGTCAAGGTTTCACTGTATATATATATATATATATATATATATATATATATATATATACACAAAGAATTAAGTTAAGCACCCCCCCGTTTTTTTACAACCTCGCACATTACAAGTTTGTTGTCGTCAAAACAGTGTAATATACCCATGATATTGCTATATTTTCTGGAGAAGTGATATTATGGTCACATAAAAACATAACAATCATGCCGTTTTCAATATTTTATTCTGAATAATTTAAGGTGAAATTTTTTGGGAATTTTAGGCATATTTTCACCTCAATTTAAGTATGGAGCTATAGGTCCATCACGGACAGTGTGGATGACGTTTATGTTTTCTAACGTACAGTCATTGTTCTGAGAAGACCTCTAGCGATCTTTGCGTCAATAACGTGTGTAGGACCCACGTGATCGGATCACTGACTCAACCCTACGTCTCATAGACCCTGTAAGCCGTCGTATGCGTTGCTGTGGCAGGTTGTTCCATTCCCGATGTAATGCACGTTCCAATTCATCCAGATTGGCTATTGGAGGGACCATCTTCGCAATTTGTCGTCCCAACATGTCCCAAACGTGCTCGAGGGGGTTCAGGTCAGGACTGTACGCAGGCCAGGGGATGGTTGTCACAGCACCTTGCTCCATCCGATCACGTGGGTCCTACACACGTTATTGACGCAAAGATCGCTAGAGGTCTTCTCAGAACAATGACTGTACGTTAGAAAACATAAACGTCATCCACACTGTCCGTGATGGATCTATAGCTCCATACTTAAATTGAGGTGAAAATATGCCTAAAATTCCCAAAAAATTTCACCTTAAATTATTCAGAATAAAATATTGAAAACGGCATGATTGTTATGTTTTTATGTGACCATAATATCACTTCTCCAGAAAATATAGCAATATCATGGGTATATTACACTGTTTTGACGACAACAAACTTGTAATGTGCGAGGTTGTAAAAAAACGGGGGGGTGCTTAACTTAATTCTTTGTGTATATATATATATATACATACATACATATACATATACATATATATAATATATATATATATATTCGTATATATATATATATATATATATATATATATATATATATATATATATATAGTGATCCCTCGTTTATCGCGGGGGTTACGTTCCAGAAACCCCCGCGATAGCCGAAAATCTGCGAAGTAGCGACCATATTTTTATTTTATTACTTATATATATTTTAAAGCTTTATGACCCTCCCCACACTCTTATTAACCTTTCCCACACTCTTATTAACCTTTCCCATACTCTTATAAACACTTCCTATACTCTTAAACACTTTTTACACTCTTAAACATACGTAATTTTAACAACATATAAAATTCTAATGGGTACTCACCATTGAAGATACTGTAGCGACCCATGGGTCCCCCAAGCAAGACCAGCATCAGAATCTCCTTGCTCCAGCCGGTGACGTCACCGGCGGGGATCCGCGGCGCAAGAGTGGCTGGTCACGTGACCACCAAAGCGTGTGGCGTGCGTGCGGGTGTAATCAGCTACACCTGTTGATCACGTGACCACCGAAGCACGCCACGCTTGAGAGGCGAGGCTTTCGGTTTCGGTTTCTGGTTGTGCTTTATAATGCAGCCCGATAAACGGGCTTTTCAGTGTTCCCGAGTTGGTTTTGAGAATATCTTCTCGGACGAGTTTGTGTCTTGCCCGTCATTTCGTCCGTATCAAGCAAGAGCCCCGGCTCTTCAATACTAGAACTTGCGTGATGAAGATGATGATGAATTAGCTGTGCAGTACTGATGACGATGAAGGTGATGACGATGCTCTTCAATACTAGAACTTGCGTGATGAAGATGATGATGAATTAGCTGTGCAGTACTGATGACGATGAAGGTGATGACGATGATGAATGTACTGCACAGCCAGAAAGAGCATTACAGTTACCCATTACGTGGGTAACTAGCGCAAGTGGAAGCTGCCGCATCTGCGTTTTCCATACGCACGACTCTTTGTCTCTTTGTCTACCCTTCTACTGTGCACTATGTACAGTATTTTATTTCTTGTAATATGTTTTAATTACTGTATTTTTCTTATTTTTTTACGTTTTTTAATTTTTTAGGCTAGAAAATGCTTATTTTACCACAAAAATATTTAAAATAATAGTATATAAAAATACATTTATACCGCAAAATCCCGCGATATAGCGAAGGGACTGTATATATATATATATATATATATATATATATATATATATATATATATATATATATATATATATATATATATATATATATATATATATATATATATATATATATATATATATATATAAGCATAGCTCAGATAGTGGGTACACCCATTGTTACATTAAGGGCAAAATATGTTGTTCAAGGGAATGTAAAATGCAACCTATTATGTTAATGTAAGTGTATTTAAGTATCTAAATCTAGAATTTCAGACCTGCAGCATGTTCGGTTAAAAAATTATGAGCGAAGACATACAACACACTCAATACAGGCTTATATTGATATGCACATAACTCGGTGTCCACTTTAATCGGTTATTTGCAGTGTGTGTGTGTTGTTTTTTTAAAATGTAATATGAAGCTCAATCTTGATCACTCTGGGCATCATGCTCAACAAATATTTCAACAAATTTGCTTCAGTCACAAAATTTTGGACAAATGAAATTTGGACACCGTTATGTGCATATCACCAGCATGGGCCAACACCACACAATATGCATACTTAGAAGAAAAGAAAAAAAAGTGTTCAGCAAAATGAGTGTAAAATTGTTAGAAAGACATAGGAGAATACACTCACATTTGGAAGTATTTTAATGGACCCTAAAAAGTCAATATATTTCCAGAAACATGAAAAGATGTGTCTAGGACGTGCACATAACTCGGACACCAAACTTGATGTTGTAATGTTACACTTTAACCCAATTGAAATTCTTTGGCTAATATGACCAATTTCAACATCACCATGAGCTAGATATTAATAACAGTACCTTATCCTCACATATGGTGTTGAAACAACTCTACCAAACAACTTTACCAAGTTGCAGTTTGTTGCATTTAACCATCTTAACATGTCTATTTTATATCCTTTGTACTCTTTATCTGTTTGTCTCCCGCGATGAAGCTAACTCCAGGGGCCTTTCACTCACTCACTGCAGGCAGGTTGGTGGTCTTTCCGTCTTCTACCGACTCCTCTCTGGCCTTGCGCCCCCCCCCCCCCAACTCTCTCTGGGCTCTGTCCCCCAAATATTCCGACAGGTCGCACAAGATCTGCCTGCAACCCTCTTATGGTTAAACTGCCAAAATCAAGACTCTCTGCTCACCTTCACTCCTTCATTCCTCTTTTCTCCCGCCTCTGGAACAAACTCCCTCACTCTCTTCAATCCCACTCCTCCCTCCAGATCTTTAAAACGGCTGTTCACCACCATCTCTTATCTTCCCCCATCCAAAACCTTGATCTTTTCTAACCCCCGCTAATTTCACCCCAAATCCACTTTTTTGAAATACCAACTTCTGTCCTGGAAGTCCTTTATCATACTTCTTACCTTGCAGGTCTTTATTCAACTGAAAACATTCAAATACTGGTTAAAGTGAAGAATGATCGGACGACGGCGAGCTCCATGAGTCGAAATTGTAAACTCGGATTCGCACGTCACGCTAGTGAGGAGACACGGACACGCAGACGAATGCTGAGCTTGCCGGAGAATGATAGTTTGCAAGCGCGCGTGTGTGGTCTTATTGTTTTCACCAAGCAGGAAACTTGGTAAACAAGCATGATTTTCCGAAGACGGCGATCTATCGTTCGGATGAGGAGAGAGTGATACGCACGTGACGGGGCTGACACGAAAATTGCGAAGAATTTTATTTGTCCAGATTTTTTATTTTCCGATCACAACATTGACCTCCTCTTTTTCTCTTCTTGTTTTCCCACTTATTTTCAATAAATAAGGCCATATTTGGGACGGAAATTTAAGGAAACAATATCAGCCTTGGCTCCCCCATTTTCTCTGTTGCAACGGACACCAAGCGTGATGTGCGAATCTTGTTTTTCTGGCGGACCAACAACGCATTGGAAACTTGACTGTTGAACACAAAACATGATCAACACATAGTAGTGACATCCAGTTTTATTTTAAGAGTAACTACATTGAAAATAATCAACAGGAACGACACATGCAATGAGAAAAACATTTTAAAGAGCACAAATGTAACATTTCTTTTTATTATAAAGGCCATTTTTTGACGTACTTATATTCATATTATAAAAATCATAATTAAAATCATTTGTATTGCTGGTTTCTTCAGGTCCACCAAGGTGTCTGCCTTCACATCTGACAATTAGTTTTGTATCTAGGCATCTCATTTTTATTTTCTGGGGGAATTCATGCAAGCATAGTAAAGTGTACCCACTATCTTAGCCATGTATGTATATGTGTATATATGTGTATATATGTATGTATGTATGTATGTATGTATGTATGTATGTATGTATGTATGTATGTATATATATATATATATATATATATATATATATATATATATATATATATATATATATATATATATATATATATATATATATATATATATACATACATACATACGTATATATACATATATATATATATATATACACATATATACGTATATATACATATACACATATATATATATACGTATATATATATATACATATATATATATACATATATATACATATATATACGTATATATATATATATATATATATATATATATATATATATATATATATATATATATATATATTGTTGCGAATATGGAATTTGGCCTCCATATCCGCTTGTAAATATTCCCCTATTTCCCCAATACTCCCCAACTATCCCCAATCCCCCATTCCCTAGTCCCATTGTCTGTAAACAACACTCTGTAGAACCGACCTTCCCCTTTTTCCCCCATTAAATGTCGTGCCCAGGTCCACCGCATCTCACGTAGACAACTTTCGGACATCTTGCTAGTTATTCTTAGTCTATGTCAGTTAAGGACTCCTTTCCATTAATTCTGACTCTTCGTTGCACCAGAATGTGATTATATGGCACCAGTAGTGAGTTTAGGACCTTCCCATACCTCCTTCCATCTTCTTCCCCAAACAACCACAACAACAACAACTACAGCTACAACAACAACTACAACCACGGCGCGCGGGGGGAGTGTGCGTCCTCCCACCAGCTCGGTTAGCCGCCATGACCATGCGCTCCACGGGGTTACCACGAAGGGGCTCCCTGTCAGCCCCTCGTCAAGGGCGGAGCCGGTAACCCCCCCGCATGCACCCAATGAGAAGCAACGAGCCGATTCCATCTGGGGCGGAGCTAACGAGCCGAGGGCGTGTCACTCCCCGCCGGATATACGCAGCGACTTACCGGATGTGAGGTCAGATGCGCCCCGAGCTTGAGCCTTGAGAAGACAAGAGAGCCACCTCCGAGCGCTGAGAGACCTCCTGCATCTTTTGGGCCGCGCTATCCTGTCCCTGAGCACAAGGTGCACCTTGTGCTGGCCATCGAATACCCGCTTTCCTTGCCATCAATCCCCGTGTGAGTCAGCCTTTTGTCCCGTTTATCTGTCGTCTGTTGGGGTTAATATAAGTGTGTCTAAGTGCCTGTCTTTCTATGATGTCCCTCTTGTAGTTGTAATCTAACCTTCCGCCTTAATATAATCTCCTCCGGAGGTCTTGAGAACCGTATCCCTGGTGTCGTGTCATTTGAATCCCAGCCGTGTGTCTTTTCCTTCATTGATTTAGCATAGCGCGATTTGGTCAACGTCGGGTGGAATCGGGTGAGTTGGGGAAGAATCGGGGCAACTGTTAGGTCGCGGCAATACCACCGCTCGGTAAATAACATCTAAGCCGCGTCTGTAACAATATATATATATATATATATATATATATATATATATATATATATATATATATATATATAAAACAATATAATATATATATTGTTGCGGTTTTGAGAATGAAGATAACCCCCCTTGTCGGTAGATGAGGACCTCGACTGTGGACCCGGTCAGTGCGGCACACTTGTGACCAGGTGTGTTTTGAACTTATGTTTGTGCTGGTGCTACCAGTGACTCCCAGGAAAGACTGGGTGGCGACCAAAAATAGGCTGGTGATGCTGGAGAGACAGCATCGGGGGCAGGTGGCCTTGTCAGAGCCGGATGGGTTGTGTGCGT
>NC_136261.1:162643970-162778970 GCF_964187855.1 Myxine glutinosa
AAGATAACCCCCCTTGTCGGCAGATGCACCACAACATGTAGCCGCGCTTTAGTTCAGTTATTTCTTATTAAATGTAAGCGTAGTCTCCTTTCCTGTGTTAGTTTGCGTTGAGCAGGCCAGTGAGTTCGGTGTTCTTTCGGCTAGAATGCCACGTGCTAGGCCTGAAGCAAGTCTGGCAAGGCCGAAGGGAGGAGCTGCAGGGGGGAGTGGCCGGTAAGCAGCGAGCCGCCAATCGGAGCTCGAGGGGAGTGGCTCACAACGGCAGCGAGAGGAGGGGCTTGGAACATTCGGGTAAGGCTGGGGAGGGGCCATATAAGACCCCCGCGTCAGAATCGAGCAGAGTCGCCCAGCCCCTCAGCAGAATGAGGAGTGAGTCAGTCAGTCGTGTGAGAGTCAGGAGAGTTGGTTCCTGGTTGGTTCGTGGTGATTGAGCAGTGAGAAAGAGACTGTCCCAGTACAAGTGATTTCGGGTGCTTGTTATACTCTCTTGACACGAACTATCCCCGTGTCCTGCGCTCTGCGGCTGTGTTAATCGCGCTTGTGGAGACGATCCATTCCGGGCCACAGACGCGCGACCTCCTTGCCTGCGCTCCCAGCATACGTGCCGTGAACACCGGAGGGCCACGCCCGGGGCGAGCTGTCCGGCAGTGAACGGCGTCAAGGCGCGTTTCGAGCTCGAACTGTTCTTCCTCCTTTTCCCTGCGTGCGTGAGTGGGCCCTTGTCCGGGGATAAGTTAAGACTGCTTAAGTGCCTGCTCTGTGTCCCTTCTCCTTATCCTGATCATTGTACATTATAAATAAACCTGTGTTCTTCCTTCCATTTAATCGTTCCCGTCATTTCCAACCATTGGCCCAGCATTGTACGAATAAAACCGCTCGAATCGGGTTCAATCAAAGTAGCGGTACGAGTCATGTGATACGCGAACCACTCGGCGTATTCGATTAGCGTGGCTTGTGCGAGGTCCAGTCCCCGTTTTCTTGGCAGTGTGGGTACCAAAGGTACGTGTGGAGTCGACCCGATACCCTTTCCCGCGCTCACTACGGGAGTGGCGACTCGGCCTCGTGGACTCGAAGACCTGAGGGGGAAAAGGGGTTTAACCTCCCCTCTGTACGTCGACGGGCTTCGAGAGATCCGCAACAATATATATATATATATATATATATATATATATATATATATATATATATATATAATATATATATATATATATATATATATATATATATATATAATATATATATATATATATATATATATATATATATATATATATATATATATATATATATATATATATATATATATATATACATATATATATATATATATATATATATATATATATATGTATATATGTATATATATATATATATATATGTCGGGGGCAGGGCATGGCAGGGCATGGGGGGCACACCACGTGACCCAGGGCACCTGAGAAATATATATATAATTATGTCTTTCTTCTGCTTGCTTCCAAAAAGCTAGATTCAATGCAAAACATGTTGTTTAACGGCTCGGTCAAAATACAACCTTGGGGACGTTTTTTCAGCATCTTCCAAAGGGAGAAAAGTTATGGGAATAGTTGTCATATGATTCTTGTTTGCCTTCAAGTTAACCTCGAACAGGGTGTGATGTAATATGTATCCCTTGATCTTTGTGTGCCTGGTTTCTTATGTTTCACTGCCAAATGTTCACATCATAGAACTTTATTATGAGAACGCATTGCTGGGCCTTGGAAAGCCCAGCTTGTTTGGAATTAGAGCCTGAGAAATATGTTACTTTCTGTGCCTTTAAACTTAATCTCTCTTGTCTGAGGTCATTACTTCAGCGGAGGCTTTTTTAGGCTTTGTTCGATTATATAAAGGATCTTGTGTCAGAATGATTTCAGTGTGGCTTGGACTTGCAGGTCTTGTGTGACAAGGCCCTGCAATTTCAAGGCTTGCTCCACAATATTGTGTTTACTCGATTTTGTATTAAACCACATTTTGCTGCTTCAAGGTGCCTCTTCTTGAGTTCCAAAGGGGGGGCCAACCCGTCATCTGGTGTCAGGAGTGGGATCATCCAGGTGCATGTCGAGGGGGGCCACGCTCCTCAGGTCGGGGGGAGGCAAAAAGCCAGCGCTGGCACCATTTGGGCTGAGGTAAGCATATTTGCATACCTAAATTTAAAGCCTCTCTCTTCCTTTTGGATGTGTGGGGCCTCTGGACTGTACCTGAGCATGTATCTCGAACCAAGTTGAAGCAGAGCACGAGTGGATTAATAAATCGAGCAAGGAGGGCGCCCTAGGCTAGGAGGGATAGCCCTCGAGGGATAGCCCTCAGGTCCCCGGCGTGGGGGTAGGTAACTAGACCCCGGCGTGGGTAGAAGACTAGACCCAGGCGTGGGTGGATAAGGATAAGGATAAAAATAAGGATAAGGATAAGAATAGGTCATAGGTATAAAGACTAGACCCCCGGCGAGGGCTTGGATAAGTAAGTTAAGCTACCTACTGGATGTGTGTATCTGATAACCCCCCCCCCCCACCCCCCCTCCCCTCCCAAGGCCTTCTTCGTCCTGTTCCAGGATTTAAGGCAGCACATCCAGTGCGTTTTTACCCAAAGGAAGGAGTTCTGACAATATGCTATAGGCATGTCAAATATTAGCTCTTTCTGGACAAGAGATGAGTTTAGATCTGCAAGAAGTAACAGAGAAGATTATAATGCACGAGGCGTGTGAAATCCAGCTGTGAACACGCAAGCCGAGACGTGCAGGCAGGTTGCCGTGGTGATGTGGCAACAGCCCTCGTGGGAGGGAATCGAGATAGGAATGCGGATATCCCATGCGGTGCACAAGCAGGGGACACATTCGCGTGCCCGAGGCAGGCGAGGGAGGATTATAACAAGAGACAATGATTAAAACAGTGAGACATGGGAGATATCAGTGATTTTTACATTTGGAAATAGGAACCTTATGTGATTTTTGGAGAAGGATATATTAAACTGGAAGAAGAGCGCAGGTACCAGGTAGGAGGAAGGCAGGAGAAGTGCTGAGCCTTCAAGGGCAGAGGACAAAGCAGATAAAGCACAGGAAGAAAGAAATCCAGGTAGAAACCAAGGGATGGATAGGCTCACAGCAAGGGGCCAGGTAAGTTCACAGGTAGGAAGTATATGGAGTGTGCATGAATTTATACTGTATTGTATGGAGAATGAAGTGTCAGTCACATGGTATGTGTGTATAAGGGAATGAATGATCTGTCATTACAGCATGTATTTGTGTTTATTGTGTGTGTGTCATTGATGTGTGTCATTGAAGTGTGATTGACTGACAAGGGGTTCCCTACATTGCCTGCAGGCGTTGGGCAATCCGGATGAGTACTTTGGAATGATATTATTTATATGTTGTAAGGTGAAAATTAATTCTGAGTAAATTTGGGGCCAAGAAATAAAAGATGTCAGTTTGGATTTTTTAAAAAGAGTAATTATACATATTAACAGCTCTCCAGATTTTGCATGGGAGTAAAAGTCAAAGATGATAGGCTGAGTCAACCGATTGGGTGTTTATTCAACGGCATGGCCGGGGCTTGTACTCGACCGACTTGGTATTGCAGAATGCGTTGAATGAAGGCAAGGATGACATGTGATGCTGGCGTGAGTCCAATCGGAAGGATGGATGGTTATGGTTTCACCCGGTCTGTTTATCTGTCTGTCTGTCCGGACACGGAGCTCATGGGGAGAGCCAGGATGGGTTGGGGTGACCAAGATGAATGTGGACAATATATTAATTGTTTGCCATTGTGAAAATTTGCCCTCGATTTGGGACGAAGACATATGGCATTTGCTGTCCGGCTCATTGATACTCCTATGTGATGCGGGGTATGTGTGTGGTGATGGTGTCTGGGGCCTCGGGGTTTGCCCCTGCCTATTTGCCGGTCCGTCTTGGCTGTCTGTTACATTTGACCCTCAGAAAAGGTTTTGTGAGATTTCAGAATTGGACAGCCATTTGTTATGACATGCTTGGGTGTCTCAAAAAATTTGCTGGACAGACGTGGTGCGTCAGACAAATCGATTAAATTTTCGTGGGAAAGATGATTGAGAAGGACTTCAAAGGCAGGTGGGTGGTCACCTGCTGTGAATTGTGGTGGAACATTTGTGATGTCCCCTAATACAACGAGGGGATGAATTGGTTTGTAAATGTGTTGTGTAGGTACTTTCTCTGTAGGTAGCCAAATTCTACCTGGGGTAAGTCCAGGTGGAGAGGGGAGTTGTCTCTGATGCCTTGCTCCACGGGGCAGTACTATTGTTGTCAAGTCTCATGTAATCTTGGTTAACGTATATCTACGGACAAGAGCTGCACTTTATTTTAGTAAGTGACTGGGAAAAAAAAAAAGGTTTGTTTTAAAAGTGCCAGTGGATTTGTTTAGAGTTATGGAGGTCACAGCTCGCTGGAACCTCTTTGTTTATGTTTGGCTGGCTTACACTGGCTAGTGTATGGGGAAAAGGGGGACTAAAATGCTTTGATTTTTGCAGCCTGGCGGACAAGAGCTGTGTTTGGGAAGGTTAGAATCCAGCATTTTGCAGCCCTGAGCAGAGGGGATTGCCCATTGGGCATGTTTAGAATTTAACAGAGTGGTGGAGTTCTGTGGAAATATGAATCCAATGTTTGATGTATACTGTGTCGGTGTGCTCTGAGTTCGAAGGAAGATGATGCGATTATTTCAGATTTATCATAGTTAAGTTTGAGGAAGTTGATTTGAAGCCAGGATTTTATTTCAGTGATGCAGTCCGTCAGGATAGAGTTGAGCAGTGGATTTGTGTCTGTCAGAGGTAGGATTTGAACCAAGAAAGGGCGGTGCCAGTAATGTTAAAGGTGCGATTCCAGGGAGGGCTAATCGGGTACTTTGAAGTGATTTACATCGGAATGCATCTCTTGGAGGACTCCCGCTGTTCAAGGGAGGAAAGGTGTGAAATAGTGACGTCATCCTCGCTGGAAATGTGGTTGGGAATGGGATGGCAGGATTGACGCGAGTCACAGTGGGTGAGAAAATTGACCAACATGAGAATTAGTTCTATTTCAATAAATAGATCAGGTTATTTTCTTGTTATTATTTGTTTATTGGGATATTGGGAATATTCATAATATCGGGCAGCTATTGGGCCAGAGGCTAAAACAGGTGTCTGCAACAGGTGCGTGTGATGCTGGGAGAGGTATTAGAGGACATTGGATTGACTTTAAGGTGAAATGAAAATTGAACAGGTGGATTAGGAAAATTGGTTCGTTGAAAGTGATCATGGGAATAATGGCAGTAGGTTTATTTAGACAGGTGTTGAAGGGGTTCGTGCAATGTCGTTTTGGGGGGTGGCCATGCTCCAGGTGGAGAGGCAGCCGGGATACAAATGGGGGTCGCCCAATTTAAGGATGTGGATGCGCACACACCTGGAACAAGGCGTGTTCCTGAAGCCAGGTAAAGGTATTGGTAGGATAATGGATGAGGTGTGGAGGCGAGTTATGACTGCTCCCTGGGAGCAGTCCGAGTGTTGGGTCTCATATAATCATGGTTAAAGTACATGCAGACAAAAGTGTACTTTGGTTTGTATAACTGGAAGAGAAAAGACAACATGGATTGACTTTTGGGAATACTAGCTTGGTGGGGGTGTGAAGGTCACGGCGTGCTGGGATATCTTGTGTACAGTTGCTGGCTTGGACGACTGGCTTGTGTGTGGGAAAAGGAAAACAATTGGAGTTGTTTTGGAGAAACGGTGGCTGGGATCCAGTATTATGTTAGGAGCACGCAATCCTGAGCAGAATGGATTGCCATTGAGCGTGTTTAATGATTTTGACAGAATGGTGGCTCCTGAACTGGGGAATGAGTGCTGGGAGGATGAATTCGGTGTTTTGTGTGTGCTGTGTTGGTGTGGTTGAGCAAGGCTGTGCGGTGCCACTCGACACGGAAGTGGTGGAGAGCTGAAGTGAATTCTGCCAATAGAGTGCCAATATGGTGCAATAGGGTGATAATTGATTTTTATTGGACAACTATTTGTTTGCAGTCTTGGTTTGTACGTAAGCTGGCAAAGAGATTATGCCAGTCTGAGGGAGTTTGTGTCCTTTGGATGGGAGCTGGAGCCTTGTAGGGTTGGGGCTTGTGGCTCGCCATTGTCTGTCTGCCAGTTATAGGAAAGTCGGATCAGATGAATTATTTGTCAATGACAAGTGAATCTGCAGGATTTGCTGAGAAAAGGGAGAAGGTTGGAAAAAGTGAATGGTAAAGGCAGGAAATAAAAGAAAGTGGTTGGTTATGGACTGTTGTTTTTGTGATAAGAAGGTGATACAAGGGTTGGCTTGCCCTGGGGGGACCAATGAATGTAAAGTTGTGAATTTCGTTTAATAACGTTGCGTTAGATTGCTACAGGCAGGTTGACACCAATCGAAGAGGTGATTGGGTGCTGGTGCAGATTGGATCACAGCTCTGCAGACCAGGTGAACAGAACTCCATCAGGTACGTTGGGCAATTGAATTATTACTCGTAAGGGGAGGTGATAGGGCAATTTCCCCGAGGAAGATGTGTAAAGAAATGTTTACTCTACATGGTTGACTCCAGGTTCTAGAACCTAGGACAAAGCGCAGGGAAAGGAAATATTTTTCCAGTGATTTATACTGGTGCGGAATTCGCTTAAATATGGTAAGGGAGAGGTTATCAAAGGAAGAATACCAGTTGATGTATTTTGATATTTAACTACCAGCTGCTAATAACGTGAATTATGGTATGAGTCAGTGGATAATTTGTTTACACAGGATGATTAGTGAGATGAGTGAATGATATTAGATGCAGGCAAAAATATAGGAAAAATTGTGCTTCAGATTTTGAGACACTGATGGGATGGAAGCAATACGAGATGATGTTTACAAATATGTGTTTACAAAAAATGATGGTTGCACATAGGAAGACAACAAAGCAAGATGGAGACAATGTAGTGAGTTTCTCCATTGACTGATCATAATTGGGGGGCTAGGAATTTGATCATGGTGTGTGTGAGAAAATGTTTCACAGGATGGACCCCATCCACCGCTACCACCGAGATGTTTCTTTCGCTACATGGGAAGGATCCAAAGACAATCGGCGAACCGGCCAACTCTATCGTCTCATGGCGCTGATGCGTGGGATTCTGATGACGATTATGATTTTAGTTCACTTCATTGGGATTGGGATTCTTTTACCCGTGATATAAGTAGTGTAGGTTCCTTTAAGAGCTATTGCTTTTATGCAAGTAGTGAGCAGCGAATGGCAAACAAATATCCGGGATATCCGGGAGAACCACCTTCACCACCACTTACACCACCACCTACACCACCTGTAGTATTAAGCAATTTGGGGTCGTTTCAGCTTAAGGCACCCGACACTATGAATACTGACGCTGATTCAGACAATGAGGAGATTTGTGAATATGAGGAGATGAAGATTTGTGATGATGGATGTGCCACCTTTTCTTCCGCAGAGCAATCACACGTACAAGGCTTGATGGCATTGGACGTCGATTGTTTGCCCTGATTCGCGAGGATCGCACCTGCATAAGGGGGGGGGGGGGGGGGGCCCTTATCTGGCTGGCGACTGGGTAGCACCTACGCCGTGTCGAGGGTGGATTCAGAACCCGGCCGGGCAGCAGCTATCTTCTAACCAGGCGTCTTCGTCGCGAATTATGGCTAACAATTTATGCGTTGAATGTTAGACGGCTACAATTAGGGGCCGGTGTCTCTCCCTGAGCATGCGTGACGCATGGCGCGCCTGGCATGCCTGGGGGGGGATGCTGACCCACTGGGGTAATTGTCTTTTTCGAGGTGTTGTCTCAAAGACAAAAGGGAGAAATATGTCGGGGGCAGGGCATGGCAGGGCATGGGGGGCCATGGGGGGCACACCACGTGACCCAGGGCACCTGAGAAATATATATATAATTATGTCTTTCTTCTGCTTGCTTCCAAAAAGCTAGATTCAATGCAAAACATGTTCTTTAACGGCTCGGTCAAAATCCAACCTTGGGGACGTTTTTTCAGCATCTTCCAAAGGGAGAAAAGTTATGGGAATAGTTGTCATATGATGCTTGTTTGCCTTCAAGTTAACCTCGAACAGGGTGTGATGTAATATGTATCCCTTGATCTTTGTGTGCCTGGTTTCTTATGTTTCACTGCCAAATGTTCACATCACAGGCTAACCCCCGCTCTAGCGGGGAAAATGGCCTTAAAACGATCATTCATTCATAGAACTTTATTATGAGAACGCATTGCTGGGCCTTGGAAAGCCCAGCTTGTTTGGAATTAGAGCCTGAGAAATATGTTACTTTCTGTGCCTTTAAACTTAATCTCTCTTGTCTGAGGTCATTACTTCAGCGGAGGCTTTTTTAGGCTTTGTTCAATTATATAAAGGATCTTGTGTCAGAATGATTTCAGTGTGGCTTGGACTTGCAGGTCTTGTGTGACAAGGCCCTGCGATTTCAAGGCTTGCTCCACAATATTGTGTTTGCTCGATTTTGTATTAAACCACATTTTGCTGCTTCAAGGTGCCTCTTCTTGAGTTCCAAAGGGGGGGGGGGGGGGGGGCAAGCCGTCATATATATATATATATATATATATATATATATATATATATATATATATATATATATATATATATACATATATATATATATATATATACATATATATATATATATATATACATACACACATACATACGCACGCACACACACACACACACACACACACGACAAGGATAACTGTCCGCTCATCAGTTCCCTGTTACACTGATTGGCTCTGTGTGAGATGAGGTGCAATGCGAATGGCTCTTGGCGAGATTGAATAATGTATCATATAGGCTCATTAAAAGCTGATATTTAGAATCTGATAACATATTTCATGATCGGAACTCATGGCCGTTTGTTTATTGACAGTGCGTTAATGGAGAACCTCGGCTGACAGGATGACCTCCGAGGTGCGCAGACTCTCCTCTGGTCTATCTAACATGGGTTAGAATCCTGACCCAGCTATAAACGATCATCCCGGTGTTTCACAGACTGGGTAAATCATCAATGTGTGCCATCCGTCCAATGGATGGTAAACTGCCCCCCCCCCCCCCGACATTTGTTGAGTGACGTTAAAGATCCCCATGGTGACCTTCATGAAGAGTGGGCAAGCTATTGCCGGCACCCTGAACAAATTAAATTCCTGCCCGAACTACCGCTGGGAAGGCAATGGCAAACCACCCAGTATAACCCTTGCTCTGTAAGCTGCTTTGACGGCACAGATGCTCTGCAATGAGTATGGTACATCAGATATCAAATATAAGTGAGAGATGGGAGGGAGCAGGATGTGAGGGGAGGGGGAGTGAGATGAGTAGGGGAGGGAGATGAGTAGGGAAGGGAGAGGAGTGTAGGAGGGAGAGGAGTGGGGGAGACAGTGGAGTGGGGTATTGGCTCCAGCATGCGTTATAGCAAACAAATTTTTATCTCCGGTTTGTTATCCTCGTTGTCATTATTGGTTTCTAGACGACAAAATATATCAGTAAATGAAAATATTTTTTCCTTTTATTTTGCCGAATTTTACAGTTCAATTAGTTTCTGGACAAATATGGCGGCCTCCACACGGTGACGTAGGTGACGATGTAACAACACAATTTCCAAACACCATGGGTTAGGCCAAGTAAAATAAAAAAAAGTTTCTCGTCCAGACTTTTTTGAAAAAAGGAGGAGGGAGGCCCTTACTATTTACTATTTTCATTTTTTTTGCTATTTTTTTCCAAGATGGCTGCCATGAATTGAATGACCACTGTGGCTGACTTAAAGACTATAGTTTGTCCAATGTAATGTGAAACATGCCAGTGTTGATTGTTACCGAAAGGCCTGCAATTTCATTTCCAAATTAGCAAATAAATATATGTTTTAACTGAAATGGCATATGAATAGAATCAATCAATGGAACATGTCATGTACACTAGCTAGCCCCTCTATATATACTACGTGTTCTGTTAATATTTATATTTTGCCATTCTTTGTGATTGTATTTTCTTTGACGAAATAAATGAAAAATCAATACTGCAGAAATCTAGGCCTACTTTATTAACTACAACAGGGCCTAGATACCTAGCTTCTCACTCAGAGACCCGCGTTGTACTCCCACCTCCCACCATTAAACCTCCATCATAGGGTAGGACTATGGCCTGACTGTATTCACACATCAGAATACACGAAACTACAACTAGTACTAGGCCATCCAAGTATAGCGTTACAGCTACATATGGATTTTTTTAATGCACCAAGTATTTAAAAACAAGTACACTAGAAAATGTATGTCTTGATATGGCTTAAATATTTACGCTATATCACGACGCCAACTTACTTTCGTTGTTTGGTATCCATCACCAATGTCATCTCCATCGTCAAATTCTCCACCGGCAAATTTAGCGAAGAGATCGTTCAACGTTCGCTTCTCATCTACAACTGATCTCGCGAACCAAGACTTCAAAACTTTTGTAGACGAACGTATGCTTACACACACGAATATCGTCATATTCCCTACTCAAATTTGTACCATTAAAAGTATGAAATGCAAGATTTTTACACGTAAATTGCACTTGCCCAGTGCACAACCGCTGCGAGAATTGACCGTCTTTAGCACAAAGTGTCTGCGTTAAGCCTGGCATGTATTAACCAGGAAGTTCCGTTAGAGGGCGGGATCCATAATAGTTCAGATCATCAATGCACAAGATACGATCAGCAAACGCCCGGAAACGGCAAGTTTTAGACCGAGTTTCTTCGCAAAACGATTTTTTTTTAAACAAGTACATATTAAAAAAAAATAGCATTAAATAGTAAATAAAAGTAGGCGACGACCAAAAAGGAAGCGGGCGGGAAAGAGAAACATTTTTTTTTTTTTTACTTGGCCTTATAGTTTCTTCTTCATTTAGGTTCTCTCTCGTACATATATACATGTTGTGTTTCGAACAAACTTTTCATTCGTTAATATTAAATGACCCCCAGCCCCACTCCTTAGTGGGTGTAGGGAAGTGTTTTCAGCCCCCATAAAAAATAGACAGAGTAACACCAGGTAACCCTGCTAGTACTAAATATATTGTTGCGAATATGGAATTTGGCCTCCATATCCGCTTGTAAATATTCCCCTATTTCCCCAATATTCCCCAACTATCCCCAATCCCCCATTCCCTAGTCCCATTGTCTGTAAACAACAATCAGTAGAGCCGACCTTCCCCTTTTTCCCCCATTAAATGTCGTGCCCAGGTCCAGCGCATCACACGTAGACAACTTTCGGACATCTTGCTAGTTATTCTTAGTCTATGTCAGTTAAGGACTCGTTTCCATTAATTATGACTCTTCGTTGCACCAGAATGTGATTATATGGCACCAGTAGTGAGTTTAGGACCTTTCCCATACCTCCTCCCATCTTCTTCCCCAAACAACAACAACAACAACAGAGGGGCACGGCGCTGCGCGGGGGGGAGTGTGCGTCCTGACACCGGCTCGGTTAGCCGCCATTGACAATGCGCTCCAGACCATGCGCTCCACGGGGTTACCACAAAGGGGCTGGCTGTCAGCTCCTCGTCAAGGGCGGAGCCTGGTAAACCCCCCGCACGCACCCAATGAGAAGCAACGTGCCGATTCCACGAGGCGGAGCTAACGAGCCGAGGGCGTGTCACTCCCCGCCGGATATACGCGGCCACGTAGCGGACGTGACGTCAGATGCGCCCCCAGCTTGAGCAGACAAGACGCCATCCGAGCGCTGCGACCTCCCCGCATCTCTAGACCGGACCGGGTCGACCCTGTCCTTGAGCCAAGAGTGCACCTTGAGCCATCGATACCCGCTTTCCTAGCCATCAAACCCCGTGTGAGTCAGCCTTTTGTCCCGTTTATCTGTCGTCTGTTGGGGTTAATATAAGATTGTGTCTAAGTGCTTGTCTTTCTATGCTGTACCTCTCGTCCTTGTAATCTAACCTTCCGCCTTAATATAACCTCCTCCGGAGGTCTTGAGAACTGAACCCTGGGTGTCGTGTCATTTGAATCCCAGCCGTGGTGTCCTTTTCCTTTATTGACCTAGCGCAGCGCGATTAGTCGACGTTCGGGTATAATCGGGTAACTTGTGCAGACGTGGTCATACCAAAACCGCTCGGTAAATAACATCCAAGCCACGTCTGTAACAATTGGTGTCGAGGAGTGGAATTCGAACCCGGGACTAAATTTATTAGGCCCAAATTTGTAACAAGTAGAATCGATTCGGAGCGCGTTTCCCGCGCGTTATTAGGCCCAAATTTGTAACAAGTAGAATCGATTCGGAGCGCGTTTCCCGCGTGAAATTATAACGGCCGAAATTTGTTTTGTTGTATAAAAACCCGAATTTTGAAAGTCGCGCTATGGCAGACCAAGACAGCTGGGGTCCGGTAGAGGAGAGTGAGGTAGGGTCGATCCAGGACCAAATTGAGGGACAAGAGGAGAGCGAAGCAGTGAGGGCGGCAGGGTCGCAAAATAGCGTTGTCATGCACGAGGTGGCCGCGGCGTCCACGCCCGCGACCGTAGTGGCGCCACTGGTGGATTCGAACCTTTTTATCCTGCAAATGAGGGCCCTTATGGAACAAATGGGTGAGCAATTGGGAGACCAAATTAGAGGTTTGAAAAGCAGTATGGGACAAATGGGGAACCGGATGGAGGCTCAGAATGAGCAATTGGGGGTAATGGGGAACCGGATGGATGCTCAGGGTGAGCAATTGTGGGTAATGAGGGACGAAGCGAGGGGTACCGGTGAGGGATTAGACAAGAAATTAGAGGGGTTAGACAATGGGATAGAAGGGGTGAAACATGGGTTAATGGGGGTAGAAAACAGAATGGCCGCTCAAGAGAATCAGATAGAGGGAGTGAAACATGGGTTAACGGGGGTAGAAAACAGAATGGCCGCTCAAGAGAATCAAATGGAAGGGATGCAAAAAGGGTTAGAGGGGTTAGAAAACACCATGGAAGGCAAATTGAGGGACATGAGGGACCAAGCGGAAAGGGAAGTTAACCAAATGGGGCAGCAGATAGAGGGGGTCAGAATGGGGGTAGAAACCAAACTGGATGCTCACAGGGAGGAAATGGAGCAGATGAGGGTGGCATCTGGGCAGGAGATGCAAGTGATGGGGGAGGAGATCAGAAGAGGAGTGAGTGAGGAGGTCGGAGGAGTGCGCGAGGAGGTGAGGCACTGTAAGGAGCACATGGAGAAGGAGGTGAGAAAGGGGACTGTAAAATTGCAAGGGGGCATAGAGGTCCTGACGCAGGAGGTGGAGCAGCTGACGGTGGGACAGACGGAGTTAGTGGAGCAGGTTCAAAGGAACACTGCGGTATTAGGAGGTTTAAAACCGACACAAAACGGCATAAAAAACGACTTGATAGCGACAAAGAGGGAATGTCAGATGGTACGTGAGGGACTGACAACGAGGTTGGACGAGGTGATAGAGGTAATGGAGACGAAGGACCGGCAGGTGAGGACGCACCTGGAAACGGTCAAGGTAGCCTTAGAGGATGAGCTTGAGGAGACGTACCGGGGAATAAAAGAGGTGAAGCACAAATTAGAAGAAGTGGAAGAAGGGATGAGCGAAATTAAGAAGCGACGGAGAGGGGATAAGAAAGAAATAAAAGAGGAGATATAAGAATTGGTCCAAAGTCTGTGTTTGGATCGTGATGATGTGCTCATTAACCGGATGAGGGATTCGCAGGTGATGGAGGGGAAGCGAAGAGGAAGAGGACCCGGTGTAAGTGGTGACCAATATGGTCGTGCGTATGATGCGCCAGGTGATTTGATAAGCTTGGGGGTCGAGATTGACCCGGGTGTTCGTGAGAGGCCGTTGGTGAAGTGTGCGACAGGTCTGGTGTGCGAAAAAGGAGGTGTGCAAGAAAGTCCGACTGTGGGGTGTGTGAGGAAAAAGTGCGTGCCAAGGAGTGAGGGTGCTGGCGAGAGTGAGTCGGTCGTAGCGCGTGTGCGAGGGAGCACATGGAAGCGTGCTGTGGTGAGTGTTACAGAGGGTGTGACGGGAGAGTGTGCGCAAGAAAGGTCTGTGACGGACAGGTGCATGGGGAAAGAGTGCGCTGTCAAAAGTAAGGAAGAATGCACACCTGTGGTGAGTGTTACAGAGGGTGTAACGGGAGAGTGTGCGCGAGAAAGGTGTGTGACGGACAGGTGCATGGGGAAAGAGTGCGCTGTCAAGAGTAAGGGTGAGTGCGCTGTCAGGAATGGAGGTGAAAGTAGTGAGAGTGACATGGAGCGTGAGTTAGTTGTGACAGGTGAGCGAGGATGTACACCTGGGATGGAAGGATGCACACCTGGAATGGTAGAGCGTGAGTGGGAATGCACGCTGGAGTTGGTGGTGAGGCACGTGGTTGGGTGTGCGAATGAGAGCACACCTGTGATTGTCACAGAGGAGGTGACAGAGGAGGGGGCGCGAAGAGGTGTGTTGGTGAGGTGTGCGACCAACGAATGTGTGCCAAAGTGTTTGGTGGTCAGGTGTGTGACCAAGGCTGTGAGTGGAATGAGTGTACCGAGGTGTGTAAGGAAAGGTACGAGGGGCATGGAAACGGCTGGATGTGTGAGCAAGGAACGGGCTGTGGGGTGTAAGCGTCCAGGTGAAGCATCGACGTTAGACGGGGTAGAGTTTAGAACGACTTATAGCCGAATCGGGCCCTCGGTGCGTGCTGGGCCTCGCTTTGAACGGCCGCGTCCGTGCTCCACTAGGCGGAGCGGGCAGCTGGATAGGAAGGGTCGTCATGGCGACCACTTTTTGGTGAGACGTGCCGGCAGGTCGAGAGCGGGACATTGGATGGCTCCGTGCCGAGATGGTGCGTGGGATCTCGGCACGGGTAAGCCCCCATCCCTGCCCCGAATGCCGGACGCATCCAGCCGCCGGCACAAAACAACCAGCATTCATGGCTTGGCTTTACGAAGCCGGGCTTTGGACAGGAATTGGCGCACCGAGAGGCAGTAGTGAGTAGACTGGGTGATGAGGTTAGTGTTTTGGCCCCGAAATTAGAAAAAGGCGAAATTTGATGATTGGCAAAGGATTGGCAGAGTGATGATTGGTAATGGTACAGTGATTGGCAGATTGGCAAATTTTTGATTTGTTGAAATTTGATGTGCAAAATTGGTAGTGAGAGACCCCCGATGTGGTGGGATGGCAAATCCACCATCCTTCCCATGTGGGGGGCAAAGGAGCAATAGCTTAAGGGGTGTATGGCAGTGAAAACTAGCCCGGGTGGGTTAGGTTATATTGATAGGGCTCTAGTGAAGATGACATTAGGTGACGTTAAGTTTAGTTAGTGACTGATACCTGTAGTGGGGACGCAGGTAGATTAGTATGGATGATAATGACGTGGGAGCGCAATAGTTTAAAGGGACGACTGGGAAGCGCAAGTTTCAGAAGGGAGTAGTTAGCTGAGATGATGCTGTGTGTGTGAGAATTGAACAGGTGTGATTGCACAGGTGTGCAACTGGACAGGTGTGTGGAGCAGTGTATGAGTAGTGAGTGTGTGGATCAGCGCGAATGCGCTTGGGGAGAGAAGGGTGCAGGTGGCACCAGGTGTGAGAGCACAGGTGTGCAAGTACAGGTGTGTGGAGAGAGTTGGAGTAAGTGGTACGGAGTGGTGTGCATGGTGCGAAGGTGTGGATGGGGGAAGAGTGGACCTCTTTCACGAATACCCGGGGCGGGTAGTGTAAGTGTTAGGTAGAGGGTACAGGTAAATTGTGATTGGATATTGGCATCTGTGGTGCAGTGACAGAATGGTGTTGTGGATGGGTGCATTAGTGTTGTGGAAATGGCTGGGCGTGTAGCCTGTTAGTGTGTGTAGTTGGTTGGGCACTCCACCACTGTGAGGATGTCGGCCAGGTGAGGCCGCAGGTGGGCTCTGGGAGCCGGGAGAGTTGTGGATGGGGCCCGAGGATCCGGAGGATGGACCCGGGTAGCCCAGTGCCAGAGAGGGCACCGAGTGGGGAGAGTGCCAGAGGGCCTTCCCCAGGTAGTTAGGTTAGGGTAAGGAGCAGGTAAGCTCGGAGGCAACTGCAGTGGTGGAGGTGTGCAGGTGGGTAGACCCACTGGGAGAGGTACACGTCGCAGCCCAGAAATTGTACGAGGGCACCGGGAGATGAATCGGGGGAGTGAGACCCCAAATTGAAAAGCACCACAGTTTGGCCAATGGGAATTGGTTTTTAGAACCCATAGTGTAAGAGGGCCAATGGTTTGGCCGGAGAAAGACCCCGGGTAGTGTAAAGTTGTTAAAGTCATTTAGGAAATAGTTAGGATTGATGAACCTGTCGCACCATACGCAGCCACTTACCTGTGGTGATGATGATGACTCCACACCTGTGTTTTCTTTGTTTTGTTGCAGGAAATGAAATTGCTGTGTGGATTGTGAGACGCATCACGACGTGGATGAGACATTGGAGTGATTCCATCTCTCCCTCCCTAGGAGGGACTGATGATGAATTGGTGATGGCAAATTATGATGTTGAGTTGGAGATGGCAAATTATGATGTTGAGTTGAAAATGGCAAATTTGATTGGTTAGGAGGGAGAGAAGACGAATTTGGTTTATGGGAGGAACGGGGAAGACAGTAGGGATGTTTGTTGATTTGTAAAGTAGATGTTTATGGGTAGTGTTGTGTTGTGTGGATACAGTAAGGGGTAAGGGAGGGGCCATGTAGGTTACCTGGTGGGGGGGGGGGGGGCGTACGATAGAAACGTACCTGTCTCACCTGGTTCCCATGTGCCCCCAGTGTGCATCATCTTACATTGCGTGCACTTTTGCGCCCTTACCACCTTACTCACTTGTCTTTTCTTTTGTCTCCCACCTCCGAGGATCTGGCTTTGGGGTAGAGAGAGAGGAGAGAGAGGTGCTGGCTACGCAGTTGTGGGCCTGCACTTTCGCTGCTTGCTGCTTGGATCGATACACCATATGGACCGCAATGTTTGTGGCCACCCACCATGGACCGCAGCTCTTTTGCGGCCAAGCACCACCCGTGGATGGACCTATGGGTCAACGTGGCACCTATGCCATGCAGGTGAACCACTTTTAGTTGACACCACTGAAGGCCACAATATAGAAATGGACGCGGTTGGCGCCTTTCTTTATTTTTTGAAAGAGGCAAGAAGGCCAAGTGCACCACACGAAGGCAAGACCAGCGGCAGAACATCGGCCGGCTGCGACACCACCGGTGATTTATAGACACTTTATTGGTGCACCGGATGGTGCTCACTGTGTGATGGGGTGGTGCTTGATGCTTGGAAGGGGTGCTCTGCACATTATTAAAGGCCGTAGGCCACAGAGCACTCGTGGGTTGGTGTATCGATGCTAGCATGCGTGCTCTCTCTATGCATAACATCTGCATGTGTTCCTCCAAAAACAGGTCCTGGATCGTAGTGTAAAAATCAGCGTAGTCTTGTGTAAATAATGCTCCCTACCGGCTGTATGTTTAGTTTGAGAATTCTTTCCGGATTCGGTTATCCTGTGGGTGTGTTTCTGTGAGGAGAAGGGTGCAACGTCGCAGGGGGACATATTTACTCATTTGTGAATATCTGTAAAACTGTCGCACTCAGGGTAGAGTTAATAGTAGAGGGAACTACATTGCGTGCCACACTAAAGTAGGTAAAAATTTATCGGGTCGGGACGCCCCGAGGGTAGAGAAGGGTGCAATGTTGCGAATATGGAATTTGGCCTCCATATCCGCTTGTAAATATTCCCCTATTTCCCCAATATTCCCCAACTATCCCCAATCCCCCATTCCCTAGTCCCATTGTCTGTAAACAACAATCAGTAGAGCCGACCTTCCCCTTTTTCCCCCATTAAATGTCGTGCCCAGGTCCACCGCATCACACGTAGACAACTTTCGGACATCTTGCTAGTTATTCTTAGTCTATGTCAGTTAAGGACTCGTTTCCATTAATTATGACTCTTCGTTGCACCAGAATGTGATTATATGGCACCAGTAGTGAGTTTAGGACCTTTCCCATACCTCCTCCCATCTTCTTCCCCAAACAACAACAACAACAACAGAGGGGCACGGCGCTGCGCGGGGGGGAGTGTGCGTCCTGACACCGGCTCGGTTAGCCGCCATTGACAATGCGCTCCAGACCATGCGCTCCACGGGGTTACCACAAAGGGGCTGGCTGTCAGCTCCTCGTCAAGGGCGGAGCCTGGTAAACCCCCCGCACGCACCCAATGAGAAGCAACGTGCCGATTCCACGAGGCGGAGCTAACGAGCCGAGGGCGTGTCACTCCCCGCCGGATATACGCGGCCACGTAGCGGACGTGACGTCAGATGCGCCCCCAGCTTGAGCAGACAAGACGCCATCCGAGCGCTGCGACCTCCCCGCATCTCTAGACCGGACCGGGTCGACCCTGTCCTTGAGCCAAGAGTGCACCTTGAGCCATCGATACCCGCTTTCCTAGCCATCAAACCCCGTGTGAGTCAGCCTTTTGTCCCGTTTATCTGTCGTCTGTTGGGGTTAATATAAGATTGTGTCTAAGTGCTTGTCTTTCTATGCTGTACCTCTCGTCCTTGTAATCTAACCTTCCGCCTTAATATAACCTCCTCCGGAGGTCTTGAGAACTGAACCCTGGGTGTCGTGTCATTTGAATCCCAGCCGTGGTGTCCTTTTCCTTTATTGACCTAGCGCAGCGCGATTAGTCGACGTTCGGGTATAATCGGGTAACTTGTGCAGACGTGGTCATACCAAAACCGCTCGGTAAATAACATCCAAGCCACGTCTGTAACAATATCCTTACAAAAAGCACAACTTTACATTTTCCTGTCTCGTGGTAACAGTTTTATGTTTCTGTCATTAATAGTTTGTTTTTAATTAATAAATATTTAAAATCATGGAAATTCATCTACCCAACATCCTATACATTTGACAAGCAAGTCATAGTTGAAGGAAATTTCCTTCAATGTCCGATACAATAGCAATGAGGCACTGGGGCAGTCTACATGGACGGGTCAATTGCCCCAGGATTACTGAAGATGAATTCCCCTACTTTAATGATGTCTATGGCGTATTTATTATGATCTGTAATACCGACTTAAGTAGTTACAATATGAGAAATTGACAGAAAAACTGAGTCCTTTCAAAGATGGTCAGCTTAAATGATGACCACCAACTCAGCAATTCACATCACAACAACCTTCATATATCTATTTAACTCACCTGAAGGTCAAGTGTATCACTACTACCTTATTCAATAACTATATATGGGATCATAAGTAAATGTATACATTAGGTGCTTGCAGTAGGCGAGTGCGCATACACACTTTGGCTAATACAATTTTTTGGGTTAATTGGCTGATGGTATGCACACATTGGCTAAAATGTGCTTTATAAAAGTCGACTACAGTTGCTTTTTTAACTACAAACACCCACTCTGAGAAAGAACCGTCAGGGGAGGGGTTGGGGATGGGGCAAATCTATTTTGTGCCTGTGGCTAGCAAAAACCGCCTTCCCTCAGGCAGGGGTCAGTGAACCACGTGCACAAGAGAAAATCTCAAGTAACCTCCCCAAGCCTTATTGGGGGATTACTTTGTTCCCAAGACCTTACTATTTCATTATCCAACACATATGCAACTAGAACGGCACTCAGTAGAGAGCATACCTTCGCCTGGTTGGCCATATCACTCAATGGTGAAGAATCACTTTAAAAATTCTACTAGCTGGATCCGGATCCGGATCTTCACCAAAATTGAATCGATTCTTCCTCGTCACACACACAACCTGTCCAACAAGTTTCATCCAAATCCGTCCATAACTTTTTGAGATATCCTTTTTGAGATATCCTGTCGACTCTGCCAGGGTCGACTCTGCCAGTGTGCAGAATGCCCACTCGATCTACGAGAGGCTCGTATTTACTCTGGCGGACCGTTCGCTTCAGTAAAGCAGGTCCAGGCTCAGCTAACCATGTCAGCAAAGGTATCCCACGAGAACTACGGCGATTATATTTGAATAATCTTTCATGCAGCGTAGAATTAGTAGCGGTACACAGGAGAGTCCGAATAGCATATAGCGCTTCTGGCAAAACCCTTTCCCACATGCTATGGGGCAAATCTCGGGATCTCAGTGCCATCATGACGGCCCTCCAGATGGTACCATTAAATCTTTCGACTTGTCCATTGCTTTGGAGGTTATAGGCGGTAGTGTGGCTCGAGGCAACTCCTCGCTTGAGGAGGAATCGCTTGACCTCACACGACATAAAAGCCGTCCCGCGGTCACTGTGAATGAAAGCAGGATTTCCAAACACCGAAAACAGCTGACGTAAGCAGCGGATTACCGAGAGAGAAGGTGTCAAAACACGGGAATGCAAATGGGAATAGGGAAAACTCCTCCACTACAGTCACCATGAATCGATTAGGTCCCCCAGGCAGTGGCCCTTTGAAGTCGATATTCAAGCGCTCCCACGGCAAAGATGAGAGTGCCCACCACAGGTTGGAAATAAGTGTGTTTTAGCTCGGCGCACATCTGGCAGTTCTTACATAACTGGCGGATATCATCCACTGAATAGGGCAGATTTCTACTTCTAACAAAATGGGCCATCCGAGTGATACCCGGATGGCAGAGGGCGGCATACATAGACCGTAGATCATCGACGGTCATTCCTGAGCAAGTGGGTCTGGACAATGCGTGATAGTGTGTCAGATAGTGTGCGAGAGTAAAAGGCTGCGCAGTTATCTTTACCGGGCAGGTACACAATCTCGAAGTGGTAGTCTGCCAGTTCCATACACCAGCGTGCAAGCTTCTTGTTCTTAATCTTTTGAGAATGTTTGCGGTCGTACATGAAAGACACGGATTGCTGCTCAGTTGCTACTTTAAACAGTTTTCCAAGAAGGAGATGGGGCCATCTGCGGATAGACTCCACCACCACATAAGCTTCTTTTTCTACGGAGGAGTGGCGGCGCTCACTGTCAGATAGTGTGCGAGAGTAAAAGGCGACCGGTCGCCCCACCAGACACAGTGTTGATGCGATAGCGCAGTCGGAAGCATCCCTTTCTACGACGAAGGGTACTGTCTCGTCGATTGAAGTCACAACAGCACCTGCAACATCATCTTTAACTTGTTGATAAGCCGTGAGGGCGGGCCAGGTCAGCGGAACTGTTTTTCAGTCCACCAACGGCCTTATCTTCTCTGAGTATTTAGGGAACCACGTGCTGTAATGTGCGAAGAGCCCCATTGCTCGCTGGATGGCTTTTATGTCGCGTGAAATAAAGTGATTCCTCCTCGAGCGAGGAGTCGCCTCGAGCCACACTACAGCCTATAACCCCCAAGGCAATGGACAAGTCGAAAGATTTAATGGTACCATCTGGAGGGCCGTCATGATGGCGCTGAGATCCCGAGATTTGCCCCATAGTATGTGGGAAAGGGTTTTGCCAGAAGCGCTACATGCTATTCGGACTCTCCTGTGTACCGCTACTAATTCTACGCCTCCTGTGTACCGCTGATTTCAATAAATTGTCGTGAAAATATTGTTACAGACGTGGCTTGGATGTTATTCACCGAGCGGTTTTGGGATGACCACGTCTGCACAAGATTATACTCGATATTATACCCGAACGTTGACTAGTCGCGCGATGCTAGGTCAATGAAGGAACAGACACACGGCTGGGATTAAAATGACGACACCAGGGATACGGTTCTCAAGACCTCCGGAGGAGATTATATTCGTGCGGAAGGTCAGATTACAGGGACGAGAGGTACAGCACAGAAAGACAAGCACTTAGACACAATCTTATATTATTCCCAACAGACGACAGATAAACGGGACAAAAGGCTGACTCACACGGGGTTTGATGGCTAGGAAAGCGGGTATCGATGGCTCAAGGTGCACTCTTGGCTCAAGGACAGGGTCGACCCGGTCCGGTCTAGAGATGCGGGGAGGTCGCAGCGCTCGGATGGCGTCTTGTCTGCTCAAGCTGGGGGCGCATCTGACGTCACGTCCGCTACGTGGCCGCGTATATCCGGCGGGGAGTGACACGCCCTCGGCTCGTTAGCTCCGCCTCGTGGAATCGGCACGTTGCTTCTCATTGGGTGCGTGCTGGGGGTTTACCAGGCTCCGCCCTTGACGAGGAGCTGACAGCCAGCCCCTTTGTGGTAACCCCGTGGAGCGCATGGTCTGGAGCGCATTGTCTGGAGCGCATTGTCAATGGCGGCTAACCGAGCCGGTGTCAGGACGCACACTCCCCCCCGCGCAGCGCCGTGCCCCTCTGTTGTTGTTGTTGTTGTTTGGAGAAGAAGATGGGAGGAGGTATGGGAAAGGTCCTAAACTCACTACTGGTGCCATATAATCACATTCTGGTGCAACGAAGAGTCATAATTAATGGAAACGAGTCCTTAACTGACATAGACTAAGAATAACTAGCAAGATGTCCGAAAGTTGTCTACGTGTGGTGCGGTGGACCTGGGCACGACATTTAATGGGGGAAAAAGGGGAAGGTCGGCTCTACTGATTGTTGTTTACAGACAATGGGACTAGGGAATGGGGGATTGGGGATAGTTGGGGAGTATTGGGGAAATAGGGGAATATTTACAAGCGGATATGGAGGCCAAATTCCATATTCGCAACATTGCACCCTTCTCTACCCTCGGGGCGTCCCGACCCGATAAATTTTTACCTACTTTAGTGTGGCACGCAATGTAGTTCCCTCTACTATTAACTCTACCCTGAGTGCGACAGTTTTACAGATATTCACAAATGAGTAAATATGTCCCCCTGCGACGTTGCACCCTTCTCCTCACAGAAACACCCACAGGATAACCGAATCCGGAAAGAATCCTCAAACTAAACATACAGCCGGTAGGGAGCATTATTTACACAAGACTACGCTGATATTTACACTACGATCCAGGACCTGTTTTTGGAGGAACACATGCAGATGTTATGCATAGAGAGAGCACGCATGCTAGCATCGATACACCAACCCACGAGTGCTCTGTGGCCTACGGCCTTTAATAATGTGCAGAGCACCCCTTCCAAGCATCAAGCACCACCCCATCACACAGTGAGCACCATCCGGTGCACCAATAAAGTGTCTATAAATCACCGGTGGTGTCGCAGCCGGCCGATGTTCTGCCGCTGGTCTTGCCTTCATGTGGTGCACTTGGCCTTCTTACTTCTTTAAAAAATCAAGAAAGGCGCCAACCGCGTCCATTTCTGTATTGTGGCCGTCAGGGGCCAACTAAGAGTGGTTCACCTGTTTGGCATAGGTGCCACGTTGACCCATAGGTTCTTCCACGGGTGGTGCTTGGCCGCAAAAGAACTGCGGTCCATTGTGGGTGGCCACAAACATTGCGGTCCATATGGTGTATCGATCCAAGCAGCAAGCAGCGAAAGTGCAGGCCCACAACTGCGTAGCCAGCACCTCTCTCTCCTCTCTCTCTACCCCAAAGCCAGATCCTCGGAGGTGGGAGACAAAAGAAGAAGACAAGTGAGTAAGGTGGTAAGGGCGCAAAAGTGCACGCAATACAAGGTGATGCACACTGGGGGCACATGGGAACCAGGTGAGACAGGTACGTTCCTATCGTACGCCCCCCCCACCAGGTAACCTACATGGCCCCTCCCTTACCCCTTACTGTATCCACAAAACACAACACTACCCATAAACATCTACTTTACAAATCAACAACCATCCCTACTGTCTTCCCCGTTCCTCCCATATACCAAATTCGTCTTCTCTCCCTCCTAACCAATCAAATTTGCCATTGTCAACTTTCATCAAAATTTGCCATCTCCAACTCAACATCATAATTTGCTATCACCAATTCATCATCAGTCCCTCCTAGGGAGGGAGAGATGGAATCACCCCAATGTCTCATCCACGTCGTGATGCGTCTCACCAATCCACACAGCAATTCTCATTTCCTGCACACAGAACAAAGAAAACACAGGTGTGGAGTCATCATCATCACCACAGGTAAGTGGCTGCGTATGGTGCGACAGGTTCATCAATCCTAACTATTTCCTAAATGACTTTAACAACTTTACACTACTCGGGGTCTTTCTCCGGCCAAACCATTGGCCCTCTTACACTATGGGTTCTAAAAACCAATTCCCATTGGCCAAACTGTGGTGCTTTTCAAATTTGGGGTCTCACTCCCCCGATTCATCTCCCGGTGCCCTCGCACAATTTCTGGGCCGCGGCGTGTACCTCTCCCAGCGGGTCTACCCACCTGCACATCTCCACCACTGCAGTTGCCTCCGAGCTTACCTGCTCCTTACCCTAACCTAACTACCTGGGGCAGGCCCTCTGGCGCTCTCCCCACTCGGTGCCCTCTCTGGCACTGGGCTGCCCGATCCATCCTCCGGATCCTCGGGCCCCATCCACAACTCTACCGGCTCCCAGAGCCCACCTGCGGCCTCACCTGGCCGACATCCTCACAGTGGTGGAGTGCCCAACCAACTACACACACTAACAGGCTACACGCCCAGCCATTTCCACAACACTAATGCACCCATTCACAACACCATTCTGCAACGCACCACAGATGCCAATATCCAACCACAATTTACCTGTACCCTCTACCTAACACTTACACTACCCGCCCCAGGTATCCGTGATGGGGGTCCACTCTTCCCCCATTCACACCTTCGCACCATGCACACCACTCCGTACCACTCACTCCAACTCTCTCCACACACCTGTACTTGCACACCTGTGCTCTCATTCTTGGTGCCGCCTGCACCCTTCTCTCCCCAAGCGCATTCGCGCTGATCCACACACTCACTACTCACTCACTGTTCCACACACCTGTCCAGTTGCACACCTGTGCAATCACACCTGTTCAATTCTCACACACACAGCATCATCTCAGCTAACTACTCCCTTCTGAAACTTGCGCTTCCCAGTCGTCCCTTTAAACTATTGCGCTCCCACGTCATTATCATCCATACTAATCTACCTGCGTCCCCACTACAGGTATCAGTCACTACCTAACCTTATCGTCACCTAATGTCATCTTCGCTAGATCCCTATCAATATAACCTAACCCACCCGGGCTAGTTTTCACTGCCATCAACCCCATAATCTATTGCTCCTTTGCCCCCACATGGGAAGGATGGTGGATTTGCCATCCCACCACATCGGGGGTCTCTCACTACCAATTTTGCACATCAAATTTCAACAAATTAAAAATTTGCCAATCACTGCCCATCATCTGCCAATCATCAAATTTTGTTTTTCTCTAATTTTTGGGTCCAAAACACTAACCTCATCACCCAGTCGACTCACTAATACCTCTCGGTGCGCCAATCCCTGTCCAAAGCCCGGCTTCGTAAAGCCAAGCAATGGATGCTGGTTGTTTTGTGCCAGCGGCTGGATGCGTCCGGCATTCGGGGCAGGGACAGGGGCTTACCCGGGCCGAGATCCCACGCACCACCTCGGCGTGGAGCCATCCAATGTCCCGATCTCGACCTGCCGGCACGTCTCAACAAAACGTGGTCGCCATAACGACCCTTCCTATCGGGCTGCCCGCTCCGCCTAGTGGAGCACGGACGCGGCCGTTCAAAGCGAGGCCCAGCACGCACCGAGAGCCCGATTCGGCTAAAAGTCGACCTAACCTCTAACCCGTTTAATGTCGATGCTTCACCTGCATGCTTACACCCCGAAGCCCGTTCCTTGCTCACACATCCAGCCGTGCTCATGCTCCTCGTACCTTTCCTTACACACCCAGGTACCCTCATTCCACTCACAGCCTTGGTCACACACCTGACCACCGAACACTTTGGCACACATTCGTTGGTCGCACACCTCACCAAAACACCTCTTCGCGCCCCCTCCTCAGTCACCTCCTCTGTGACAATCACAGGTGTGCTCTCATTCGCACACCCAACCACGTGCCTCACCACCAACTCCAGCGTGCATTCCCACTCACGCTCTACCATTCCAGGTGTACATCCTCGCTCACCTGTCACAACCAGCTCACTCTCCTGGTCACTCTCAGTACTCTCACCACCACTCTTGACCACGCACTCACCCTTACTCTTGACAGCACACTCTTTCCTCATGCACCTGTCCGTCACACACCTTTCTCGCGCACACTCTCCCGTTACACCCTCTGTAACACTCACCACACCGCGCTTCCATGTGCCCCCTCGCACACGCGCTACGACCGACTCACTCTTGCCAGCACACTCACTCCTTGGCACGCACTTTTTCCTCACACACCCCAGAGTCGGACTTTCTCGCACACCTCCTTTTTCGCACACCAGACCTGTCGCACACTTCACCAACGGCCTCTCACGAACACCCGGGTCTATCTCGACCCCCAAGCTTATTAAATCCCCTGGCGCATCATACGCACGACCATATTGGTCACCACTTACACCGGGTCCTCTTCCTCTTCGCTTCTCCTCCATCACCTGCGAATCCCTCATCCGGTTAATGAGCACATCATCACGATCCAAACACAGACTTTGGACCAATTCTTTTATCTCCTCTTTTATCTCTTTCTTATCCCCTCTCCGTCGCTTCTTAATTTCGCTCATCCCTTCTTCCACTTCTTCTAATTTGTGCTTCACCTCTTTTATTCCCCGGTACGTCTCCTCAAGCTCATCCTCTAAGGCTACCTTGACCGTTTCCATGTGCGTCCTCACCTGCCGGTCCTTCGTCTCCATAACCTCTATCACCTCGTCCAGCCTCGTTGTCAGTCCCTCACGTACCATCTGACATTCCCTCTTTGTCGCTATCAAGTCGTTTTTTATGTCGTTTTGTGTCGCTTTTAAACCTCCTAATACCGCAGTGTTCCTTTGAACCTGCTCCTTTACTTCTTTTTGTCCCTCCGTCAGCTGTTCCACCTCCTGCGTCAGGACCTCTATGCCCCCTTGTAACTTTACAGTCCCCTTTCTCACCTCCTTCTCCATGTGCTCCTTACAGTGCCTCACCTCCTCGCGCACTCCTCCGACCTCCTCACTCACACCTCTTCTGATCTCCTCTCCCATCACTTGCATCTCCTGCCCAGATGCCACCCTCATCTGCTCCATTTCCTCCCTGTGAGCATCCAGTTTGGCTTCTACCCCCATTCTGACCCCCTCTATCTGCTGCCCCATTTGGTTAACTTCCCTTTCCGCTTGGTCCCTCATGTCCCTCAATTTGCCTTCCATGGTGTTTTCTAACCCCTCTAACCCTTTTTGCATCCCTTCCATTTGATTCTCTTGAGCGGCCATTCTGTTTTCTACCCCCGTTAACCCCTCCTGTATTTCCCCTAATCTATCGTCTAATTTCCCAAATTTCATGTCTAATCCCTTAAAATTATTGTCTAATCCCTTAAAATTATTGTCTAATCCCTCACTGGTACCCCTCGCTTCGTCCCTCATTACCCCTATTTTGCCCTCCAATCGCTCACCCTGAGCATCCATCCGGTTCCCCATTACCCCCATTTGGTCCTCCAATCGCTCACCCAATCGCTTACTATCAGCCCTCATTTGCTCACTATTAGCCCTCATATCGTCCTTCTGCAGGTTGAGGGACGCCTGCATTTGCGCCATAAATTGCTCCATGAGGGCCTGCATTTGGGCCATCCCTCCCACTTGTGCAGCGGGTGCGGCCGCCGTAGCTATTTGCGAGGCGCCATTTCGCGCGCCCGTTACCTCGTGCGTGACGACGCTATTTTGCGAATCTGCTACCCTCACTGCTTCGCTCACCTCTTGTCCCTCAATTTGGTCCTGGATCGACCCTGCCTCACTCTCCCCTACCGGACCCCAGCTGTCTTGGTCTGCCATAGCGCGACTTTCAAAATACGGGTTTTTATACAACAAAACAAAATTTCGACCGTTATAATTTCGTCGAGCGCAGTAAACGCGCTCCGAATCGATTCTAATTGTTACAAATTTGGGCCTAATAAATTTAGTCCCGGGTTCGAATTCCACTCCTCGACACCAATTGTTACAGACGTGGCTTGGATGTTATTCACCGAGCGGTTTTGGGATGACCACGTCTGCACAAGATTATACTCGATATTATACCCGAACGTTGACTAGTCGCGCGATGCTAGGTCAATGAAGGAACAGACACACGGCTGGGATTAAAATGACGACACCAGGGATACGGTTCTCAAGACCTCCGGAGGAGATTATATTCATGCGGAAGGTCAGATTACAGGGACGAGAGGTACAGCACAGAAAGACAAGCACTTAGACACAATCTTATATTATTCCCAACAGACGACAGATAAACGGGACAAAAGGCTGACTCACACGGGGTTTGATGGCTAGGAAAGCGGGTATCGATGGCTCAAGGTGCACTCTTGGCTCAAGGACAGGGTCGACCCGGTCCGGTCTAGAGATGCGGGGAGGTCGCAGCGCTCGGATGGCGTCTTGTCTGCTCAAGCTGGGGGCGCATCTGACGTCACGTCCGCTACGTGGCCGCGTATATCCGGCGGGGAGTGACACGCCCTCGGCTCGTTAGCTCCGCCTCGTGGAATCGGCACGTTGCTTCTCATTGGGTGCGTGCTGGGGGTTTACCAGGCTCCGCCCTTGACGAGGAGCTGACAGCCAGCCCCTTTGTGGTAACCCCGTGGAGCGCATGGTCTGGAGCGCATTGTCTGGAGCGCATTGTCAATGGCGGCTAACCGAGCCGGTGTCAGGACGCACACTCCCCCCCGCGCAGCGCCGTGCCCCTCTGTTGTTGTTGTTGTTGTTTGGAGAAGAAGATGGGAGGAGGTATGGGAAAGGTCCTAAACTCACTACTGGTGCCATATAATCACATTCTGGTGCAACGAAGAGTCATAATTAATGGAAACGAGTCCTTAACTGACATAGACTAAGAATAACTAGCAAGATGTCCGAAAGTTGTCTACGTGTGGTGCGGTGGACCTGGGCACGACATTTAATGGGGGAAAAAGGGGAAGGTCGGCTCTACTGATTGTTGTTTACAGACAATGGGACTAGGGAATGGGGGATTGGGGATAGTTGGGGAGTATTGGGGAAATAGGGGAATATTTACAAGCGGATATGGAGGCCAAATTCCATATTCGCAACAATATGATCTTTGGAACCTGTTGCAATGAGCAGGCTTTATTGAAATCAAAGACGTGGCGTACACCAACACAAGGCACAGCAAATTATTCCATCACTACAGAATAAAGCGAAAAGCATGTCTCAATCGATATACCGAAATCCTGCAGTTCAGCTTACCAAATGTCCCAGGAAGCAAAGCAGCATCTCGTGGCACCTCACAGCAGCAGATTAAATACGCTAGCCAAGCATACACCCATGTAAGATAGATAAGAACTCTTTCACGCCTTCCACCAGCGAAGTAGTAGTTTGAATCGGATTTTATTATCACAGTATCGTTTTTGGCCCTCTCTCCCAATGGTGAAGAATCACTTAAAAAATTAAATAATTCTCATATCCGAATCCATTCAGATCTTCACCAAAATCGAATCCAATCGTCCTTGTCAGACACCCAACCAGTCCACCATATATTGTCCAAATCCGTCCACAACTTTTTGAGATATTTTGCTCACGGACAAACAGACAGACAGAAAAACAGACAGGGGTGAAAACATAACCTCCATCCACTTATGGTGGCGGAGGTAAAAATGGTGGAGACTGGCTACGCAGCTTTCGATTCTACAAGCTTCAGCCATACCTACATACATGGCATCGAATTGCCTAGTTTTTGTATGATGTTATATTGAATTTTTATTCTATCAAACAAATAATATTGTAGAATGCCTGCTTTTCAACATACTAAGGGTTAACAAAATTTTTTTGTGACAACACTGCAACCACCAATGCTCATCCTCAAAATAAACATGTCACAGTGAATACCCTGTTGACAAAATAATTGGTTGATCTGGTGGAAAGATCTGGCAAGCAGCCTCAGGCAAACAATGGAGAATTCAACTCATCGTACATTTTACTCTTTATCTTGTGCTGTCTTCGTGCCTTGGCTTCAAAGTATGACTGGAGAGCTCTGTATTTCTGAAGCTCAGCCCGTCGAGCTCTTGCCTGCCATGCACATGCAAGAAAACAGGATATATCAAAATAAACAACAAATCAAAAATTTCAAAATGACCTTTTGTTAAAGTGTTAAAAAAAGAAACAAAAACATGAAATTGACTTGAAAAACAAGTGGTCAAAAATGCCAAGGTAATAAAAAAAGACCAGTTAATGAAAGGAAAACAACGCATAAAAAAATAATCGCACTTGAATACTGATGAGCTCAATAAATGAGAAAATAAAAAGTTCCCCACCTCCTCGATACACATTGCATTGGATAGGATTCGTGCAGCTTTAGAATGCGGTGCTGGTGTTGATGTTCCATGTAGAAGAGTCCACACCTCTTGTTCTAAGGGCGTCTTTGCCTAGAGGTAGGTCATATTCAACCACAGAAATATTGCCTGTTTTAGTCATGTTGGCGGCAACAACTTTGGCTCAGCATTTCAACGGTAGATGACCAAAGGAATAACTAGTTCTATGCATTTCCTCCCTCCCTCACAGGATGGTGCAGAGGTTGTGCACTCACCATTGAGTGGTGTAACTTGAGTTTGGTTCTCAGCCTGACAATAAACTGTCAAATTGGTGCTTTTGTAGTTCAGTGCGATGTCAACGATTTTATCTAATTAAGATTCGATAAAGGATGAATCTTCATTATATATTAACAAGGTTGTTGAGGATACAAGCTGCACCCATCGCGACGTATGCACACTGAATATTTATACTGAATTCCCGTTTCTACCAATACACACTCCAAAGTGTTACGTGGTCCTCTCGGTGACTACCTGGTCTCGGTGACCCCCGGACCGTGAGAGGAACCTCGCCAGAAAGATGTATTATATATGCGCTTTCGTAACACAATCCATATGAATTCCAACCAAGAGAAACTGATTTTCAATGATATATTTTCAATGGTAATGATACCATACCATTTCAAAGATACAATCAAGGATATATTCCCCGAGCAATCAACCATCAACAATTCACAATCCACAATCAATCCCCTAGCTGATTAAGATGGCCATCTTACATACGTGTGTCCCCTTTTGTACTCACGACCCCCTTTGGTCTCTGTCCCTCACAATGTCTCTGGGCCCCTCCTGACCAAGATGATGGTCGGCTGCGCCGCACTCGGGCGGTTGAACGAACCCCGGGCGGACGTGTTTCCACCGGGCATGTATCGTACCGGGAACCACAGCTGCAGCACCCCTCCTGGCCAAGCGAAGCGGGTACTGTAAAGCCGGCAAAGCAACCCGCCGCTTGCAACGCGCGTTAGGCCCCAACGTGCGACCCGTACGCGTCTTTGTAGACGGTGCGGCGAACGGTGCCAGACGCTGGGTCGGTGCCCGGCCCCACGGCAGCTTGACGTGTCAACCGGGTAGGTACACGTCCCGGTAACTCCTCTCGCCAGAC
The DNA here is from genome assembly GCF_964187855.1 of Myxine glutinosa. Lineage (NCBI taxonomy): Eukaryota > Metazoa > Chordata > Myxini > Myxiniformes > Myxinidae > Myxine > Myxine glutinosa. The sequence continues at coordinate 162,675,350 of NC_136261.1, forward strand.
GGGCTTGGGAACGCAGCTTTTCCACGCTGCTCAAGATCGATCCCACCTCTCGTCGGAGCGGGGCGAGGAAGAAGAATCCTCGTTGCTTCTCCGGACCTCGTGTCTTTCTTCTTCCGTTTCCGGTCTCTTTTTTCCCAGAAGGGCTCCTGACCCTCCAATCACAACAACCCTTAATCGACTACACAGTGATAAGCAAAGACCTGAATTGTAATTCACATACATTCACATAAATATGTAACAAAAGGAAATTGTTCATTTCACGTCAAACATCTACGAACCCCGTCAATGATGGGTACCTTTGCTCGTGTAAGGGGTCTCAAGGTGTGTAAATGTTCAAAAGGAGACTAAGAGGTGTAAAGGGTCTAAGGAGTGTTATGGGTCTAAAGGGGTGTAAATGGTCAAAGGTGTCTAAGGGGGTGGAAATGTTCAAAGAGGTCTAAGGGGGTGTAAATGATCAAAGAGGTCTAAAGGGGTATAAATGGTCAACAAGGTCTAAGGGGGGTAAATGGCCAAAGGGGTCTAAGGGGTGCAAAGGGTCCAGAGGCGTTGAAGGGGTGTAAATGGTCGAACGGAGTCGAAGAGATTTAAAGGGTCTGAAGAGGTCGAAGGAGTGTAAAGGGTTCAAAGGGGTCTAAGGGGTGGAAAGGGATTAAAGGGGTCTAAAGATGTTCTATGGGGTGTAAAGGGTCTAACGGATGTAAAGGATAAATGGTTTTGAAGGGGGTGTAAAGGGTCAAAGGGGTCTAAAGGAGTGTATAAGGGTCAAAGGGATATAATGGGGTGTATCGGGTCAAAGGGGTCAAAAGGAGTGTAAATGGTCAAAGGGGTCTAAAGGAGTGTAAAGGGTCAAATGGATCTAAGGGGGTGTATGGGGTCATAGGAGTATAAGGGGTGTGAAGGGTCTAAAAGGGTCTAAAGGGTAGAAACTGTCTAAAGTGTGTAAAGGAGTGAAGGTGCAGGAAAGACATTATCTTGGGTCCGTACATAAATTCACTCGGGAGTGCAACACGACAATAACGGGCCAAATGTCCTCCCTATCACCGTCACGGTATAAAACCCATTTTCAGGTATATGGTGGTTAAAAATCTGATGGTAGAAAGTTTCGTTGTGATTAACCATGGCAGCCCAAAGCAGTATGATCCCAAACAAAGAGCAAAACAACTCACCTTGTTGTGAGGATGAGGTGAGGCAATCATTGGAGGTTCACCCCTTGTCAAGTGGCGGTTTGTAGTTGGCGTCACGTGGGTCGTTTTTTCTACAATATATTTTTTCACACTTGAGTGATGTTAGATGAGCAGTAAAATTACCTTTACAAGCGTTACGCCTAGGTCCCCCGTCGGTGAAGTGATGTGAGTTGACAAAGTGGAAGACGCGAGGCGGCCATCTTGGATTGTGACGTGGCGACCCAATTTTCAATAGCGTTCTCCCTTATACGTAGATACACCCACACACCAGATTAGAAGTTAGTAGTTCGTTTATTTTTCAAGATATTTCGCTCACAAGGTTCAGACATATATAGATATATGGTGGCGGCCATCTTGGATTTTGACGTGGCGACCCAATTTTCAAAAGCGTTCTTCCTTATGCCTAGATACACCCACACACCAGATCAGAAGTTGGTACTTCGCTTATTTTTCAAGATATTCCGCTCAAGGTTCAGACATACATGGTGGCGGCAATCTTGGATTTTGACGTGGCAACCCAATTTTGAATAGCGTTCTTCCTTATGCGTAGATACACCCACACACCAGATTAGAAGTTGGTACTTCACTTATTTTTCCAAGATATTTCGCTCACAAGGTTGACATGTATATGGTGGCGGCCATCTTGGATTTTGACATGGCGACCCAATTTTCAATAGCGTTCTTCCTTATGCCGAGATACACCCACACACCAGATTAGAAGTTGGTACTTCGCTTATTTTTCAAGATATTATGCTCACAAGGTTCAGACATACATGGCGGTGGCCATCTTGGATTTTGACGTGGCGACCCAATTTTCAATAGCGTTCTTCCTTATGCCGAGATACACCCACACACCAGATTAGAAGTTGGTACTTCGCTTATTTTTCAAGATATTCCACTCACAAGGTTCAGACATATATATGGTGGTGGCCATCTTGGATATTGACGTGGCGACCCAATTTTCAATGCGTTCTTCCTTATGTCAAGATACACCCACACACGAAATTAGAAGTTGGAACTTCGCTTATTTTTCAAGATATTCATCTCACAAGGTTCAGACATACATGGCGGTGGCCATCTTGGATTTTGACGTGGGTTGCACCCACACACCAAATTTGAATGCGGTCCTTCGCTTACTCATGCACGCACGCCCGCACACAAACACGCACGCCCGGACAGACGGACGGACACACGGACTGAGGTGAAAATCATAGTCCCCCTTTCGCTCCGCTGTGCGACGGGGGACAAAAAGCATTACGCATAGGTACCCCGTCGGTGAAGTGATGCGAGTTGACAAAGTGGAAGACGCAAGGCGGCCATCTTGGATTTTGACGTGGCGACCTAATTTTAAACAGCCTTCTTGCTTGTGCCTATATACACCCACACACCAGATTAGAAGTTGGTACTTCGCTTATTTTTCCAAGATATTTCGCTCACAAGGTTCAGACATATATATATGGTGGCGGCCATCTTGGATTTTGACGTGGCGACCCAATTTCCAATAGCGTTCTTCCTTATGCCGAGATACACCCACACACCAAATTAGAAGTTGGTACTTCGCTTATTTTTCAAGATATTCATCTCACAAGGTTCAGACATACATGGCGGCGGCCATCTTGGATTTTGACGTGGCGACCAAATTTTAAACAGAGTTCTTCCTTGTGCCAAGATACAGCCACACACCGGATTAGAAGTTGGTACTTCGCTTATTTTTCGAGATATTTCGCTCACAAGGTTCAGACATATATATGGTGGAGGACATCTTGGATTTTGACGTGGCGACCCAATTTTCAATAGCGTTCTTCGTCATGCCGAGATACACCCACACACCAAATTAGAAGTTGGCACTTCGCTTATTTTTCAAGCTATTCATCTCACAAGGTTCAGACATACATGGCGGTGGCCATCTTGGATTTTGACGTGGGTTGCACCCACACACCAAATTTGAATGCGGTCCTTCGCTTACGCATGCACGCACGCCCGCACGCAAACACGCACGCCCGGACGGACGGACGGACACACGGACGGTGGGGAAAACCATAGTCCCCCTTTCGCTCCGCTGTGCGACGGGGGACAACAAGCGTTACGCCTAGGTCCCCCGTCGGTGAAGTGATGCGAGTTGACAAAGTGGAAGACGCAAGGCGGCCATCTTGGATTTTGACGTGGCGACCCAATTTGCAATAGCGTTCTCCCTTATGCGTAGATACACCCACACACCAGATTAGAAGTTAGTAGTTCATTTAGTTTTCAAGATATTTTGCTCACAAGGTTCAGACATATATATGGTGGCGGCCATCTTGGATTGTGACATGGCGACCCAATTTTCAATAGCGTTCTTCCTTATGCCTAGATACACCCACACACCAGATTAGAAGTTGGTACTTCGCTTATTTTTCAAAATATTCCGCTCACAAGGTTCAGACATACATGGCGGCGGCCATCTTTGGATTTTGACTTGGCGACCCAATTTTCAATAGCGTTCTTCCTTATGCCTAGATACACCCACACACCAGATTAGAAGTTAGTACTTCGCTTATTAGTCCCTTACCGGTGTATACCAGAGGGGACTATAGGTTTGCACGCCGTCCTTCCGTCCGTCAGTCCGTCAGTCCGTCAGTCCGTCAGTCCGTCAGTCAGTCCGTCAGTCCGTCAGTCAGTCAGTCAGTCCGTCAGTCCGTCAGTCAGTCCGTCAGTCAGTCCGTCAGTCCGTCAGTCCATCAGTCCGTCACGTAAAGAACAGTTTTCCGGACTTTTTTTTCTGAACGCTTAATGCTAATGATTTCAAACTTGGCACATGGTTTCCTCATGATAAGTTACAGATGAAGTTCGACTTCACGACGTTTCAATCATTTTTGACAAAGTTATGGCACTTTGAACTTTGGGAATTCTGATAATTCTGATGATCCTTAACTCAGTGCAATTTTAAGTTTTAATTTCCTTTCAAAACCATTTTCTCTGCAATAATAGGACCGATTGAGATAAAATTTTCACCGCCGGGGGGCTTGGTCTGTAGAATATTTTCATGCTAATAACGACGTCACAGGTCACGTGGTTCGGCCGCCATATTGTTTTTCGTGAAAACACGAAAACCGCTTTTTCTCTGCAACGGCTGAACAGATCGAGGCGAAACTTTGCAGGCAGAATCGCATACCAATGACGAACAAAAAAGTCAGTGATCATGACGTCATGCGTCACATGGTTTCAGAGTGATGACGTTTTAAAGCATGAACCTTTAAAACCGAGCCACACCCTCATTTTTGATCCAATTGAGGGGAAACTTCACAGATCTGTTCAGCATGTCAGCCTACTAAAACGACATTTTGGAATTTGCGATAGGGCACGTGGTTTGGCAGATATCGTTATTTAAACGAAAATATTTTAAAAATGGATATCTCTTGAATCGCTAGTACCTCAGACCGTGAGTTGGTAATAATTTATATAATTCACACAGTGAAATACGTGCAGGCCGCTCCACGGAGCGACCATGCCGGCTTATCAACGAGGCGAGGCGTGACACACGTGTCTCAGTATACCTCAGATCTCAGTATACCTCAGATACATTTGCATATTCGATAATTTTTGAAAAAGTTATGGCACTTTGTTTATTCTAGAGTTCCCCTCAAGCTGCAACGCGCGCCCTAAGGCTCGTCTCGCGAACGTCAAAAGCACGACACAGCGCGCTCTTTCAGGAGGGGCGGAGTCAAGCCGAGCAACATATATATGTACACATCGATCATTGATCGTGAACTGAAAAATATAATAAATTACTGATGGTTCAGAGTTATGACGTTTTTAAGCATGAACCTTTAAAACCGAGCCCCTCCCTCATTTTTGATCCAATTGAGGGGAACCTTCACAGATCTGTTCAGCATGTCAGTCTACTAAAATGTCCTTTTGGAATTTGCGATAGGTCACGTGGTTTGGCAGACATCGTTAATTAAACGAAAATATTTTTTAAATGGATATTTTTACGGATTTGTCACTTCTGTTGTTGTGGTTTTCATCCACCGTAAACATTTTTGGTTCCATGTACTATTATTGTTATCGTTTAAGTGAAATAGAGATTACTGTTTTCAAAAGGTAAAAAAAGTTAGTGTTTTAAAAGAAACCGGAAACCGGATCGGGAACCGGACGAAGAAGAGGAAGAAGAGAGGACAAGGAGGCGGAGCGAGTGAGGTCGGAGAAGGAGCCAAGCTGTTTGGAGGTCTGGAGCAAGCGCTGGCGAACGGGGGTCACTAGCGAACTTTGGGGTTTCCTGGGAAAGGGATTCCTGTGACAGAGTTGGTATCGCTGTGACAGATAAACCTGCGTGACAGGTTTTGCGGTAGATTCCGAAGAGAATCATTGGAGTGCCGTTACGTCTCGAGAACGGACCGTTGGCCATTTTGCCTCGCGCCTGATTTCGCATCGCTCCAGGTTTTTCACCTCGCTCCAACCATTTCAACGCATCCAGCCGTTAGCTTGGTTTGCATGTGTAACGTGTATTTCGAGTGGGAATTTGTGGTTCGCCGTGTGGGGAGCCGTTGAACATCCATACCCGAAGGTGTGATTTCCCAGTCGCCTCTTGAGGGTACTTTTGCCCATCTTTGGCAGTGTGACTGTCAACCGAACGGGATTCTGGTCTCGATACAACATTGTTCTGACGATCACTGGAGCGTGGATCGACTTTGGTTTGAAGCTGGGACAGAGACATTGGGAATGTTCTTTTCGCTCACTTGGAGCACAGAGAGTTACATTGTACGAAACTGATGGTACCATCATAGGAATGATATTGGTTGTGCAATTGATTAATATTGTTATTGTACTGTTATTCTTGTGTGACCTTAATACAATACTTGTTTGTTGGTAACAATTGGTGTGGTTTCACCATTGATCTTTGACATACAGAATAACACATCTTTCTGCCGTGACTCCTCTCGGGGCTCGGAGGTACACCGTGACCGGGGTTTTGGGAGGAGCACGTAACAACACCCACACACCAGATTAGAAGTTGGTAATTCGCTTTAGAAGTTGGTACTTCGCTTATTTTTCAAGATATTCCGCTCACATGGTTCAGACAAACATGGCGTCAGACATACATGGTGGCGGCCATCTTGTATTTTGACGTGGGTTGCATCCACACACCAAATTCGAATGTGGTCCTTCGCTTACGCACGCACGCACGGATGGACGGACACACGGACGGAGGGGAAAACCATAGTGCCCCTTTCGCTCCGCGGTGCAACAGGGGACAAAAAGCGGAGACCCAAAAAATCTGTGGGATCTCTAACAATTGTTTAATATTTGAAATCCTGGAAGACTAAAATATATATGGCGCAGATGAATGCATTTTAAATCGGATACAAAACGTTTTTTCATTCAAATAAAGTGTATATTTAAGTTCTACATATTATAACTAACGAGCCGAAAGCACCCGGCGTTGCCCGGGTTCTTTTTGAATGAATTTCGGACCGGCCTCGCCACCTCACCTACAACCTTTCTGGGGCCCGTCCCGACATTTTTAGTTCTTTTTGAATGAATTTACTACTATAATTCAGCTTTTACTCGCAGCCGTAGACGATTGACTACTGTAATTCAGCTCAACTTTTAATTGCAAAATGGGCCCAGCCTGGCCGAGGCGGCCTCGACCGGCCTCGCCACCTCGCCTATAACCTTCCCGGGTTCCGTCCTGACATTTTTAGTTCTTTTTGAATGAATTTACTACTATAATTCAGCTTTTACTCATGGCCATAGAAGATTGACCACTATAATTCAGCTCAGCTGTTAATTGTGAAATGGGCCCAGCCCGGCCAAGGCGGCCTCGACCGGCCTCGCCACCTAGCCACCTAGCCTATAACCTTCCCGGGGCCCGTCCGACATTTTTTGTTTCAGAGGTTTACTCCTATCTTTCACCATTCAGGAGATGAGCGCATGCAGACAAACAAACAAACAAAAACTTTCTTTTATATATATAGAAGAAGATCGAAGATATATATATTGTTGCGGTTCTGAGAGTGTACATATATGATTAATAAAGGTTAAAGGTTTGCCCCCATAGTTAGTCCACATGCAACACGTAGGTCACCTGAGAACATTAGTTATGTCGTAGTATATGTGTAGAATAAGGCCATTCCCATTAGTGATACCTGCGTTGTGTAAAGAAATCATAAGCTTAGGTCCCGTTCATTTTGCGGCCCACCCTCCAAATCTACCTCGTTGGGCAGCATCCAGTCTGCGCCCCATTTTTGCTATTGCCCCTCGCATTAGGATGCTCAAACCAGCCAAATGCCACAAGGTAGGCCTGAAAAGGGGGCGGACCGCGAGGTCGGGGTGTGGCCACGTCAAGCAACACGTCAAGGGCGGAGCCGGTAAGAGCCAACAACCAACCAGGGCTCGGGTGGAATGGCGTGAGGGGCGTAGTCAGAGCGCGGCTGGCAAATTCCAGAGGGTTCGCTGGGCGGCGCTATATAAACGCGCACACAAAGCCCTTCCAGAGGACTGATGAGCAAGGGGCTTTCTAAAAGGATTATTGAGGACTGACGCAACTGCAATCGTTGTTTGAAGGACTCTCGTGCGAAAGGACTGGCCAGAAGGAGTATATGCGCTTTACCAAAGAGGACAATTGGGAGAGGCGCTTCGCCATTTGAACTGTTGGGAGCGAATATAGCGCCGGTTCGTTTATTACATACGCGGCTGAGCCGTGAAATAACCGCCAGCCTGGCGTACCTTTTCCCCGATAATTGTCCGATCCACGCCAACGACACGCGGGGAGTGCCTGCCGTCTGTCCTGCCATCTTCTTCGCGGTACGAGTCGGGGACCCGGAGAACGAGCTGTGGACATCATCCCTGGACCATCAACCCTGACCATCTACATCCCCGTTCGAGTGTGTCTGTGTGTGCGGGCCCGTTTGTCCTGGGATAAGTTAAGATTGTAATAAGGCTGCACTGTGTATTCTGCTTCTTCTTCTTCAATGTACAAAGTGTTAATAAACCAATCTGTTCTTCCTTTCTTCTTAATCCGACCGTATTAGTGATTTCTTCCATTGGGTAAACGTGGCACGATTACAACCGCTCAGATTGGGTTTAGTACCTGTTAACGGCCCGGATCACGGCTCGCTATCGCTCGGCGTTTCCACTAAAACCGTGGTTCGGGCAGGGTTATTTCCTTGCGTCCCAGGAGGCGTTGGTAATTAGGTAATAGGAATAATTTGGCCTACCACCCTATTCAACGCTGACCGGAAGGACGTCATAGCCCCGGATCGTGTCGGCTAGATAAAAGACAAGGGGATTAATCCCCCCTTGGTAAGGGGAAGGCCGACGTTGAGATCCGCAACAATATATAGATACATATATATATTTTATATATATATATATATATATATATATATATATATATATATATATATCTATCTATATATATATCTATCTATATATATATCTATATATATATATATATATATATATATATATATATATATATATATATATATATATATATATATATTATATATATATATATATATATATATATATATATATATATATATATATATATATATATCTTATATATATATATATATATATATATATATATATATATATATATATATATATATATATATATATATATATATATATATATATATATATATATACACATATATATATATATTGTTACAGACGCGGTTTGGATGTTATTTTTGACCGAGCGGTTGGTATGACCGCGACCGAACAGTTATTCCCCGACTAGACCCCGATTCCACCCAGACGTTGACCAAATCGCGCTATGCTAAATCAATGATGGAAAGGACACAACGACTGGGATAGATGAAACGACGCAAGGGGTACAGTTCTCAAGACCTCCGGAGGAGGGTATAATTACAGTGGTGGAGAAAAGGGGGTAGATTACAAGGTAGTGAGGTAAAGACAGAAGAGATGGGCACTTAATTACAGTCTTATCTTATCCCAGACATACCACAGACAAACGGAACAAGGTAGACTTACACAGGGATTGATGGCAGGGAAGGACAGTAGTTCGATAGCACAAGGTGCACCTTGGCTCGGGGACAGGATCAAGCACGGTCCAAGAGATGCAGGGAGGCCTCACAGCGCTCGGAGGTGGCGTCTTTCTTTCTCCAAGCTCAGCGCGCATCTGACGTCACCTCCCTCTCCCTGCGCATGCTCAGCGGGGAGTGACACGCCCTCGGCTGGTTGGCTCCGCCCCCCTGGGGCCGGTCCGCCGCTTCCATTGGGTGCGGGGGTTACCGGGCTCCGCCCTTGACGAGGAGCTGACAGGGAGCCCCTATTTGGTAACCCCGTCGAGCACATGTTCGATGGCGGCTCGTTGGGAAGGCCTCGTGCCCTCCCAACACCCCCTACCAACCAAGCCGGAGTGAGGACGCGCACTCCCTGTGCACGCCGCTGCCATTGCTGTTGTTGTTGTTGTTGTTGCTGAACCGTGAGGAAGAGCTGTGGGGAGGTATTGGGAGGTCCTAAACTTCCTAACGGTGCCATACAATCACATTCTGGTGCAACGAAGGGTCAGAATTAATGGAAACGAGTCCTTAACTGACAGACTAAGAATAACTAGCAAGATGTCCTATAGTTGTCTTACATGAGATGCGGTGAACCTGGGCACGACATTTAATGGGGGAAGTAGGGGGAGGTCGGGTCTACAGAGTGTTGTTTACAGAAAATGGGACTAGGGAATGGGGGATTGGGGATAGTTGGGAAGTATTGAGGAAATAGGGGAATATTTACAAGCGGATATGGATGGATGCAAATCCCATATCCGCAACATTGCACCCTTCTCTACCTCGGGGCTTCCCGACCCGATAAATTTTTACCTACTTTAGTGTGGCACTCAGATGTAGTTCCCTCTACTATTAACTCAACCCTGAGTGCGACAGTTTTACAGATGTTCACAAATGAGTAAATATGTCCCCCTGCGACGTTGCACCCTTCTCCTAACAGAAACACACCCACAGGATAACCGAATCGCGGAAAGCATCCTCAAACTAAACATACAGCCGGTAGGGAGCATTATTTACAATTGACGCTACTTTATTTACAAGACTAACCCAGGACCTGTGATTGTTCTTTCTGGGGGGGAGACAGTCTGCTCTGCATCAATGCACCATGAAAGCACCCAAAACGCACCAATACACCCTCAGGCACCAATCGGTGCCCAGTCATCATAGTTCGTCAATGTTCAACAATAAAAATAAACCAACAACCCCTAACCCTGCAGGTGGTCTCTTGCTCTTCGGCTCCCTCTGCTGGCTATTTACTTTCTTCCAGATGTTGTCATTTCCTTTCATTTTCTTACTGGCGGCCTATTTGAGCATAAAATGAAATGCACCCAATGTGTCCATTTTTATTTATTTATGGCCCACAGGGCCGACTAGTGTGGTTCACCTGTGGGGCATCGGTGCCCTGTGGCCAAGGTCCGCCAGCAAGATTTCGGGCCCTCATGGCCGGTTCCAGCAGAGGGGCCATGCCCCAACCCATGGGGTCCATCAGTGGGGCTCGGCCACAGACATGTGGTCCATAATGTGGTGCATCGATGCAGACAGCTGGTTCTGGGAGTTCCGGGCGCACAATGGCCGACTCACGCACGCTCCCCTCGGCGCCCAATGGCGCACAGGTCATGTGGGAGACAAAAGGGGGACAAGACAAATGAGCGAGGGGTAAGGTCACAAGGGTACACATCAATAAGGCAATGCAAGGCGAAATGCGTACGGAGAGCGAAATGAGAAAGCTCGTCCCTACCGTACGTCACCCCCCCTGTCACCTACACTACCCTTGCCCTTACCCCATATTTACAAAATCTACACATTTACAAATTCGTCGCTAATGTCTCGTCTCCCCATATTTCTCCAATACCAAATTCGTCACCACAATCCCTCTAACCAAAATTTGCCATCACCAAATTCGTCATCAATCCTCATAAGGAGGAAGAGATGGAACATCAAGCACAATGTCACACCCACGTCATGATGCGTCTCACATTCCAAACATCTGCACAATAAAATAACAAAACATGGCATGGTGTGGAGGTACGTCATCTCAGGTGAGTGCATGTAGATGGTGCGAGGAGACTTCAATCCTAACTATCCTCTAAATGACATTAACACACCTTACACTACCCGGGGTCTCTCCCTGCCAATCCATTGGCCAACTTACACTCTGGGTTCTAAAAACCAATTCCCATTGACCAAACTGTGGTGCTTCTCAATTTGGGGTCTCACTCCCCCGATTCATCTCCCGGTGCCCTTGCACAATTTCTGGGCTGTGACGTGTAGCTCTCCCAGCAGGTCTACCCACCTGCACACCTCCACCACTGCAGTTGCCACCCGAGCTTACCTAGCTCCTTAACCTAACCTATCTACTGGGGAAGGCCCCTCCTGGCTCTGTCACCCCTTGGTGCCCTCTGGCACTGGGCTACCCGGGTCCGTCCTCCGGATCCTCGGGCCCCATCCACAACTACCGGCTCCCAGAGCACACCTGCGGCCTCACCTGGCCGACATCCTCACAGTGGTGGAGTGCCCAAACCAACTACACACACTAACAGGCTACACGCCCAGCCATTTCCACAACACTAATGCACCCATCCAAATACCATTCTTCCACCCGCACCACAGATGCCAATATCCAACCACAATTTACCTATACCCTCTACCTAACACTTACACTACCCGCCCCGGGTACTCGTGAAAGGGGTCCACTCTTCCCCCATCCACACCTTCGCACCATGCACACCACTCCGTACCACTAACTCCAACTCTCTCCACACCAATCATTCCAATACTCCATGTATTCCACACACCTGTACTTGCACACCTGTGCTCTCATACTTGGTGCCGCCTGCACCCTTCTCTCCCCCAAGCACATTCGCGCTGATCCACAACACTCACTACTCATACACTGCTCCATACACCTGTTCAGTTGCACACCTGTGCAATCACACCTGTTCAATCACACCTGTTCAATCCTCAAACACACGGCATCATCTCATCTAACTACTCCCCTCCGAAACTTGCGCTTCCCAGTCGTCCCTTTAAACTATTGCGCTCCCTCGTCATTATCATCCACTCTAATCTACCTGCGTCCCCTCTACAGGTATCCTTGTCACTAACTAACCTTAACGTTGCCTAATGTCATCTTCTAGGGCCCTACACACAATATCCTAACCCACCCAGGCTAGTTTTCACTGCCATACACCCCATAATCTAGTGCTCCTTTGCCCCCCCTCGCCGTGAGGGATGGTGGATTGCCCATCCCACCACATCGGGGAGGTCCCACTATCAATTTTGCTCGTCCAAATTCCAACCAATTCAAAAATTTTCCATTTACTGCCAATTCTACCCACTATTATAAATTTCGTATCAAATCACTATCACTATCACCATCATCACAGTCCACTATATCCTAGCCTCGGTGCGTCGTGACATCATTAAACTCGGTTCGTAAAGCCGAGCAATGAATTCGGGTGGTTTGGTCGCCTGCAGGTTGAATCCGTCCGGCTTTCGGTTCAAGGGAGGTGGTTTGGTTGGGCCGAGGTTCCACGCACCATCTCGGCGCGGCACCTTGCGGTCCCGGGCCCGATGGCTCAATCTCCCCCGGTCGGAACCCCGTCCCCACGAGGTGGCACCGTTCCGCTTCCTCCCACTCGCCCTTGAACCGGACCGGTCGCCTCGCCCGACAAGGCCCGGACTCGATCGTGCGGAGCGGGGCCAAGCCCGAATCGGCAACGACGCTTCGAAGAGAAACGACGCAGCTTCGATCCGCGCCGGGCCCTGCATCCAACAAATCACACCGCGCCCCGAGTGCTCGCATCGGCTATCCGTCGCCCTAACCGCTAACCCGGTTACCGTCGATGCTTCACCGGCATGCTCACACGCATACGCTACCCCTTTCACCCTCACAAAACCCGGCGTTCCAACGCCGTCTGTCCATTCCACCAACGCTCTCCCTGTTACACACCACACCTCTCGCGCACACTCTTGCGCACACCTCGGTCCACACCTCTCCTCCGTTACGTCCTCCGTAACACTCACCATGGGCGTGCACTCTGGCATCCACCCACTAACGCGCTCACATGGGCTCTCCCACACTCGCGCTACCACCAACTCAGGTGTGCTTCCTCGCACACGTTTCACCACCACCTTACTCTCCGTGTCACACTCACCCTCGCACGTACACTGCGTATTGCTCTCACTCCCTGTGTCACACCCCGTACACCCCGACGTGCATTCTCGCTCGCACTCGGTTTCACTCCCACACTTTATAACACACCCACTCGCCGACGCACACTTTTTCCTCACACGCGTGCCATTTCCACTCACACGGGACCCTTCACCAACGCCCGGATGCTTCCTCGATCCCAAGCGCGCGAAAATTCTTTTGTCGCTAAACATCCTCTTACAAAATCGGGCACAATATACAGCACGTCTCACCTTCGGGGTTCTTCTTCCTCCCTGCACCAAAACCTGCAAACTTCCATTCGGGTTAAGCACAGCATCGTGATGTGAGCAGGGACTTTGCACATATTCCATCTTTTCCTCCCGCCGCGAGTGGTTTTCTAAGTCCCCGGTCTCTTCAATTTCAATGCCCACTTCCACTTTTTCTTTACTCACCTCGACGACCGCTGGCTTTAATAACATTCCCTCTACCTCATCGGTCGCCGGCTTTTCCAAACCCCGTGTCGCGATTTCTACCCCGGTCCGGTTACCCGTGCTTTCCTCCGCCTCGCTCAACCAGCGCTTTTCGACCCGCGTTACCTCCCCGTGCACCCGTGGGACCTGCTCGCCCAACCTGCGGTCAATGTCTTCCTGTATTCTTTTTACCGTGGCGTTTATTTGCTCCTGAAATCCAACCGGGTTGTACCTTGCTTCGTGCCTCGCTTTTTCCGCGTCTAGCCCCTGGGTAGCCATCATTGCATCAAATCCCTTACTGTCACCCCTCAGAGCGGCACTGAAATGCATCATCCAAACACCCCAGTCCATTGGCACTGCGGGTCCGGCTATCGCCGTCACGTACGGGAGGCTGCCATTTTGTGTGCCTGTAACCTCGTGCGCGAGAGCGCCATTTTGCGCGTCTGATACCCCCTCAACCACACCTTCTTTACTCTCCTCCACCATTTTCCCCACTTCTTCCCTGGGGTCCTGGGTCGATTCTACCCCACTCTCCTCTACCGGAACCCATCCGTCTTGATCTGCCATAGCGCGACTTTCAAAATTCGGGTTTTTGTAAAACAAAAGCAAATTTCGGTACTTTATAATTTTGACCAAATTTTTTTCCTAGATGTTTTTTTTAAAATTTGGTTCGGGCCTGGAATCCCACTCCTCGACACCAATTGTTACAGACGCGGTTTGGATGTTATTTTTGACCGAGCGGTTGGTATGACCGTGACCGAACAGTTATTCCCCGACTAGACCCCGATTCCACCCAGACGTTGACCAAATCGCGCTATGCTAAATCAATGATGGAAAGGACACAACGACTGGGATAGATGAAACGACGCAAGGGGTACAGTTCTCAAGACCTCTGGAGGAGGGTATAATTACAGTGGTGGAGAAAAGGGGGTAGATTACAAGGTAGTGAGGTAAAGACACAGAAGAGATGGGCACTTAATTACAGTCTTATCTTATCCCAGACAGACCACAGACAAACGGAACAAGGTAGACTTACACAGGGATTGATGGCAGGGAAGGACAGGTAGTTCGATAGCACAAGGTGCACCTTGGCTCGGGGACAGGATCAAGCACGGTCCAAGAGATGCAGGGAGGCCTCACAGCGCTCGGAGGTGGCGTCTTTCTTTCTCCAAGCTCAGCGCGCATCTGACGTCACCTCCCTCTCCCTGCGCATGCTCAGCGGGGAGTGACACGCCCTCGGCTGGTTGGCTCCGCCCCCCTGGGGCGGGTCCGCCGCTTCCATTGGGTGCGGGGGTTACCGGGCTCCGCCCTTGACGAGGAGCTGACAGGGAGCCCCTATTTGGTAACCCCGTCGAGCACATGTTCGATGGCGGCTCGTTGGGAAGGCCTCGTGCCCTCCCAACACCCCCTACCAACCAAGCCGGAGTGAGGACGCGCACTCCCTGAGCACGCAGCTGCCATTGCTGTTGTTGTTGTTGCTGAACCGTGAGGAAGAGCTGCGGGGAGGTATTGGGAGGTCCTAAACTTCCTAACGGTGCCATACAATCACATTCTGGTGCAACGAAGGGTCAGAATTAATGGAAACGAGTCCTTAACTGACATAGACTAAGAATAACTAGCAAGATGTCCTATAGTTGTCTTACATGAGATGCGGTGAACCTGGGCACGACATTTAATGGGGGAAATAGGGGGAGGTCGGGTCTACAGAGTGTTGTGTACAGAAAATGGGACTAGGGAATGGGGGATTGGGGATAGTTGGGAAGTATTGAGGAAATAGGGGAATATTTACAAGCGGATATGGATGGATGCAAATCCCATATCCGCAACAATATATATATTATATATATATATACGTATATATATATATATATATATATATATATGTATATATATATATATATATATATATTGTTGCGGATATGAGGATTTTGTTTTTTTATTGTATAGTAAATTGGTTGATTCTGGCCCCTCCTGCCTCCAGTGTTGTGTAAAGGTTAAAAGGGCGTTCCGGTAGTTAATTCCATAAAGCATCCATTGAAGGACACGATAAAACCCTTGTTCAGTAGTTTATATCCTTATTATGTGTTTTAGGGTAAGGCCTTGTCTTCCATTAACATGACACTCCATTGCACCAAGTGAAAAAGATAGATTCCCTTCATTCCCATTCCCAAAAACCTCCATTTCCCCTTTCATCAATTGCCATTCGCATTGCCAACTACAATTGCCGCCATTGGCCACGAGGCAGGGTTGGGGAAGAAAGGCGTGCCCGCCCGTCGTCATCAAGGGCGGAGCCAGAGGGTCGCGCGACCAACCAGGGCCGAGGTGAGCACACCGATGGGCGTGTCCTGAAGGCCGGCGGCTTAATCGCCGGCGGCGTGATAAAAGCGCGCGCGCAAGAGTGACCAGGGGCTGAGCTGAGCTGCGTGGTGAGGTGCAAAGAAAAGAGCTGGGTCGTCAGAGGAGAGCTGAGTTGAAAGGGTCCAAGGCAGAGCTGGGTTGTGAGGTCCAAGAGAAGAGATCATCCAGGGAAGCACAAAGCCTGCTATTCGTCACCTTGCTCGCCAGCAGCAGCGTCCACAGCAGCAACATCACTCGACAGCCGCTTGGGGCCTGGACGGCGGTTTCGAGCAGGGCCGCGAAGGAACGGCGGCTGCCCAACGCGTCGATCGTGCTGCCGGACCCATTGGACTTTCCTCTCCTTCCAGCCATTCCTGCCTGCAAGTTCCCCATTCGTGTACGTGAGTTTGTTCTGTTGGTTCTGTCCTGGGTATTCAATTAAGTCTGTATAAGCTAGTATTTTCACTGTGTCCCTAAAAGCTTCTGTATATTATTTTATTATCTTTCCTTCTCCTTGGTTACTTTGAGCCTGTAAATAGTAATAAATAGTAATCGTATTTCAAACCTTTTTTTTGCCTTCGTCTTCCTCTTCTTCAATCCCTGGTGTTGGGCTAGCGGCTAGGGTGCCGGCTTAGGATCCTAGGATCCTGGGTTCGAATCTCGGTCGATCGCCGAATTAATGCCAGGGGGGTTGACTCAGCCTGTCATCCTTCCGAGGTCGGCTAATTGAGTACCAGTTCACTGGTAATTCCCTGTTTGTCGTTGAAGGCGGCAAAAAGGGTTGGCGTCAGGAAGGGCATCTGGCCGTAAAACATTGCTTCAAAAAGGGGACCAAAAAAAACAACAACTACCACGGTCCCCGAAAAGGCCAACCCCCGCTTTGCGGGGAAAAATGGCCTCTAAACGGTGGTTTTTTCCTCTTCTTCACATCCGTGTCGTCTTTGTCTTTTCCCTCATTGAATATCTGTGGCGCGATACGGCCAACGTTCGAGTGAATCGGGTGAATTGGGGAAACTGTTAGGTCGCGGGGCCTCCGCTTGGCAAACATTACATCCTTAACCGCGAATCGTAACAATTGGTGTCAGGTGTGTCGGATTCGGACCTGGGACTAAATTCATTTAGCCCAAATTTTGGAACACCAATTGTACTATTGGCGTAACAATTGGTGTCTGGGAGTGAGATTCGAGGCCCGAACCAAATTTTTTAAACATCTATAAAAAAAAATTTGGTCAAAATTTGGAGCGGCCGAAATTTGTTTTGTTTTACAAAACCCGAATTTTGAAATCGCGCCATGGCTGGTCAAGGCGACGGGATGTCGGTGGGAGAGATAGACGGGGTAGAATCGACACAGGACCTCAGGGAAATGTATGTGGAGGAAAGAGAGGAGGAGAACATTGGCAATGTGGTTGAGGGGGTATCAGGTGCACAAAATGGCGCTCTCGCGCACGAGGTTTCAGGCGCGCAAAAAGGCGCCTCGCACGAGCGCGCGGTAGCCGAGCCCGCTGTATCAGCGGGCTTTAACATGCAGCCGATTGACATGCAGGCCCTCATTGCGCAGCTACAGGCAGCTGTACAGATGAGTATGGGGAGCCAAATTGAGCGATTGGGTGAGCGATTGGAAGGCCAAATGGGACAAATGGGGAACCGGATGGATGCTCAGGGTGAGCAATTGGGGGTAATGAGGGACGAAGCGAGGGGTACCGGTGAGGGATTAGACAAGAAATTTGAGGGATTAGACAAGAAATTTGAGGGGTTAGACAATGGGATAGAAGGGGTGAAACATGGGTTAACGGGGGTGGAAAATAGAATGGCTGCCCAGGAGAATCAGATAGAGGGGGTGAAACATGGGTTAACGGGGGTGGAAAATAGAATGGCTGCCCAGGAGAATCAGATAGAGGGGGTGAAAAATGGGTTAATGGGGTTAGAAAATAGGCTGGAAGACAAATTGCGGGCAATAGGGGAGCAATCCGCCCGGGAAATCGAACAGATGGGGAACCAGATAGAGGAGGTGAAAATCGGGTTAGAAAGTAAATTGGATGCTCAGAGGGATGAATTGGGACAGATGAGGGTGGCATCTACAAAAGAGATGAAAGAGATGGAGGAGATGAAGGAGGAGATACGACGAGGTGTAAGTGAGGAGGTCTCGGGAGTACGCGAGGAGGTAAAGCGAGGTGAAAAGCGTATGGAGAAAGAGGTGAGAAATGGACCGGCTAGGTTACAGGGGGGAATAGAGGACCTGACGGAGGAGGTGGAACAGCTGACGGTGGGACAGACGGAGTTAGTGGAGCAGGTTCGAAGGAACACTGCGGTATTAGGAGGGTTGAAAGCGACACAAAGAGACATCAAGGACGACTTAATAGCGACACAGAGGCAATGTCAGATGGTACGTGAGGGACTGACAACGAGGTTGGAAGAGGTGACAGAAGTAATGGAGATGAAGGACCGAGAGGTGAGGACGCACATAGAGACGGTCAAAATAGCCTTAGAGGACGAACTTGAGGAGACGCACCGGGAAATAAAAGAGGTGAAGCAAAAATTAGAGGAAGTGGCAGAAGAGGTGAGTGAAATTAAGAAGAGACGGACAGAAACTAAGAGAGAAATACAGGAGGAGGTGATGGAATATGTACAAGGTCGGTGCTCAAATCGTGATGATGTGCTCGCTAACCAAATAAAGAGTTTGCAGGTGGCGAAGGAGGTGCGGAGACGAGGTGCCAAGGTGAGTGGCGATATATTCGGAAATGCATATGATGTGAGGAAAGCTTCAGTCGGCTTGGGGGTTGATTTGGATCCGGGTGTTCGTGAGAGGCCGCTGGTGAAGTGTGCAACAGGTGCGGTGTGCGAAGGAGGAGGTGTGTGAGAATGTCCGACTCTGGGGTGTGTGAGGAAAAAGTGCGCGCCGAGGAGTGAGTGTGCTGTCGAGAGTGAGTCGGTCGTAGCGCGTGTGCGAGGGAGCACATGGAAGCGCGTAGTGAGGAGTGTTACAGAGGATGTAACGGGAGAGTGTGCCGTCGAGAGTGAGTTGGTTGTTCCGCGTGTGTGAGGGGGCACATGGAAGCGCGGAGTGGGGAGTGTTACGGAGGAAGTAACGAGAGAGTGTGCGCAAGAGGATGCGCGAGAAAGGTGTGTAACGGACGGGTGCATGGGGAAAGAGTGCGCTGTCAAGAGTAAGGGAGAATGCACGCCTGTGGTGAGTGTTACAGAGGATGTAACGGGAGAGTGTGTGCAAGAGTGTGCGCGAGAAAGGTGTGTAACGGACGGGTGCATGGGGAAAGAGTGCGCTGTCAAAAGTAAGGAAGAATGCACACCTGTGGTGAGTGTTACAGAGGGTGTAACGGGAGAGTGTGCGCAAGAGTGTGCGCGAGAAAGGTGTGTAACGGACAGGTGCATGAGGAAAGAGTGCGCTGTCGAGAGTAAGGGTGAGTGCGCTGTCAAGAGTGGTGGTGAAAGTAGTGAGAGTGACACGGAGCGTGAGTTGGTTGTGACAGGTGAGCGAGGATGTACACCTGGAATGGAAGGATGCACACCTGGAATGGTAGAGCGTGTGTGGGAATGCACACTTGAGTTGGTCGTGAGGCATGTGGTCGGGTGTGCGAGTGAGAGCACACCTGTGATTGTCACAGAGGAGGTGACCAAGGAGGCGGCGCGAAGAGGTGTGTTGGTGAGGTGTGCGAACGACGAGTGTGTGCAAAGGTGTTCGGTGGTCAGGTGTGTGACCAGGTCGGTGAGCGGAATGAGTGTACCTGGGTGTGTAAGAGAAGGTGCAATGACGAGGAGCATGGGGACAGCTGGATGTATGAGCGAAAGAACGACTGCAATAGCGAAGTACGCGGGGTGTACGGGCGGCGTTGGAGCACCGAGCTCGGTGAGGGTGAAAGGGGTAGCGTATGCGTGTGAGCATGCAGGTGAGGCATCGACGGTAACCGGGTTAGCGGTTAGAGCGACTTATAGCCGAATCGGGCCCTCGGTGCGTGCCGGGGTTCGCGTGCCGCGAGGACCAGCGGGGATCCGAACCACGGCGGGTTCGAAAGGACCGCCGTACGCGATCCACGCTGGGCCACGCTTGGAACGGCCGCGTCCGTGCTCCGCTAGGCGGAACGGGCAGCCCGATAGGAAGGGTCGTCATGGCGACCCCTTTTTGTTGAGGCGTTCCGGCAGGTCGAGATCGGGCAATTGGATGGCTCCGTGCCGAGGTGGTGCGTGGGATCTCGGCCCAGGTAAGCGCCCTTCCCTGCACCGAGTGCCGGACGCATCCAGCCGCCGGCACCAAACAACCCGCATTCATTGCTCGGCTTTACGAAGCCGGGCTGTGGAAGTGAATTGGCGCACCGAGAGGCACTAGTGAGTGGACTGTGATGATGGTAATAGTGATAGTGATTTGATACGAAATTTAGAATAGTGAGTAGAATTGGCAGTAACTGGAAATTTTTGATTTGTGGAAATTGGACGAGCAAAATTTATAGTAAGAGATGCCCCATGTGATGGGATGGCAACTCTGTCATCCCTCACAGAGGGGGCAAAGGAGCACTAGTTTTATGGGGTTTATGGCAGTGAAAACTAGCCCGGGAGGGTTAGGATATATAATGTGTAGGGATCTAGAGAGATGACCTTAGGTAACGTTAAGATTAGTTAGTGACAATGATACCGGTAGTGGGGACGCAGGTCGGGTAGTGTGGATGATAATGACGTGGTATGTGCTTAGTTTAAAGGGAAGACGGGGAGCACTAAGTTAGCAGGGCAACAGGTAGTTTAGATGATGCCGTGTGAGTGTTGGAGGTGAATTCAGAAGTGTATTGTGAAAAGTGTGTGTGTATATATATATATATATATATATATATATATATATATATATATATATATATATATATACATATATATATATATATATATAGTTATGGTTTTCACGCGACCCTCCTGCCCTTACAAAGGGGAGATTAAGCCCCTTGTTCTTTTTCATTCGTCGCAACCGAGAGACTTGAATCGCCCCACCCGGGCAGACGCAGGGTAGGGTTCCGGGACAATTCTCGCACGTACCTAAGTACCTACGCCGCCGCGGAAGCGGGGATCAAGCCTCGCACGAACCACGCGTAATTTGAGTACGTCCGAGCGGATGGAGTACCACGTGGTCCGTGCAGTTATCTGGTATTGGAACCCGATTCGAGCAGTTTTATCCACACCACGCTTAGTCAATGGATGGAAATGACGGGAACGGTCGAATAGAAGAAAGAACACAGGTTTATTAATTGTTATTTACACAAGGATTGGTAGAAGCAGAAGGGACACAGGGCAGAACTTAACAGTCTTAGCTTAAACCCAGACACGGGCCCATTCACACTCACAGGGGGAAATGAAGAAAGGAAATGTTCAGGCGCTGAACATGCCGGCTTGGTCGTCCAGGAACAGCTTCGCCCGGCGTGGCCCTCCCCGGTCACAGCACGTCCCTCGATTAAGGCAAGCAGGCGACGGGAGGGATTCTTGCAGCGCGTCTCTCGAACAAAGGCAGAGCAGGCAGGCGGGAAAATATACGCATCTCTCGCACGGCTCGGTGGTTCCTCACAGCGCTATTAATCAGCGGCGCGCTTTCACTCGCGTAACTCAATCGAGAGGATCCGCCTCAAGCTCAACCGAGCAATTCACTTGTTCAAACGCCTCTTCCTTCAAAACTCGTTTGGCTTCTTTCAGCGCACCTCTCCTCAGAACTTGTTCACTTGTCAAGTGCCTCTCCCATAACTTGTTCAAGCGCCTCTCTCCTCAGAACTGAGGTGGGGTTTTTTTCACAAAGGATTATATTGCCCCACCCTTAGTCCGCATCGAATGTTCCAAACCACGCCTTTGCCACAGTCGTAAGCCACTCCCCTTGAGCCCTGATTGGCGGCTCGTGCTTACCGTCACTCCTTCCCCGCCTTCCTTCGCCCTTGATCGATGTGTCCAGGCCTACCTCGTGGCATTTTGCGCCAAAGCCAAAGTATTGAGGCGGCATAAAGCATTGGAGGGAAACCTAACTCTCATTTTTCTACTCAACGCAAAACTACACAAAGGAAAAGGACGATGCTTACATTTCCGAAGAAATAACTGAACTATCGCGAGGCTACATGTTGTAGTGTGACTAAACTCTGAGGGGGAAAATTAACCTTAATTTGTAAAAACACAAAGCCACAACAATATATACACACAAAATATTAGTTTGTATTTGCAGATTTATACTTCAGCGTGTGATATGAATGACATCATGGGCCATACATCCTATCAAAGAGGGGCAGCTCGGGCCCCGGAATAACTAACATAACTAACTATAAAGGGTGATTCTCGTTGAATATTACTTTCTTACTTGAATACTTTACATGTGCTATACTTATCAGTACATTTCATCTATAATTGTTTTGCCATCGTCTGGAAATACAACACACGTTTATTTGCACCTCTATACCGTCCCACATGTTTTAAAAGAACAGAAAAAAGGAAGGAAAAAAAAAAAAAAAAAAAACGTGTGGGAAATAAGTTTACCTCGAGGAAACTGATCTTAGCAAAAAATATTCAATTTCAATATTAACTAGAACTGCCACTTTAAAACTGCTGGCAGTGATGACCGGTTTACTCGCACCCACTTTTGATACAACCCCACTTTTGATACAACCCCACTTTCATTGGACATGCTTTGACACAACCCCCTTGGATACAACCCCGATACACACACACACACACACACACATCCCCCCCTCCCCCACACGCACACCCCTCCACACACACCTAACCCCCCCTCCTCCACACGCACACCCCAACCCCCCCGCACATACACACATATCCACCCCCCCACATACACACACACACCCCCACCTCCACACATACATACACACACATCTGCCCACCCCCCCCCCCCCCACACACACATATCCACCCCCCACACACACACATATATCCACACCCCACACACACACACACACACACACACACACACACACACATATCCCCCCCCCCCCCACACACACACACACATCCTCCCCCCCCCCCCCATACACACACATCCCCCCCCCCCCCCGCACCACACTCACACATGTCAATCCATGCACTGATTGCAGAAAAAGCGATTTTTAAAAGAAAATTAACCTGAAATTGCAGACAGAATTATTTATTTTATCTGAGAAGCCAAACGAGGTTTTTTCTTCTTTAGTTTCTCACTACTTTGTGTAAAATGCGATCGAGTTTAAAAAAAGTCAGAATTTTACCAAATCTGTTTCATTCGTTTGTTAATATACCTCACCTGTTGACAAATCTTCAATTGGAATTTTATTTGAGGTTCAAATGACCGCGGGAGATCGTGTGATAGTGATCACGTCCTGGAAGGACAAAATGGTGCGTTTCTTCTTCTTTCAACAATAAAGACATAGCTTCGAGACAGTACATCCAATCATCTTGAAATTTTGCACACTTGTTCCGCTTGATGAAAGCTACATTGCATTAAAAATTGAAGTCGAACAATGCAGTGGTTCAAGAGTTGGAAGCTTTTTAAAATCTACCTTCCATTATTTATTGCAACCAAACCATGTGACTTATCAAAACAACTCAAGTAACATTGAAACATCCCCCCATGAGGAACATTTGTGTTAGGTTTCCACTCGATATCTTCACAAATTATGGAGGTGATACCATTTCTAGTTTGAGCTTAAAAACGTCATAACTCTGAAACCATGTGTCGGATGACATCGTGCTCCAAGGCTTTTTTTGTTCGTCATGGGTGTGCGAATATGCATGCCAGGTTTGGGCTCGATCCGTTCAGCCGTTGCGGAGAAAAAGGGATTTTTGTGTTTTTTCACGGAAAACAAAATGGCGGCCGAACCATGTGATGTATGACTTCGAAATTTTTTGCATTCTGAGTTTTTTTTTAACTAAGCATCTGGGAAAAAAGTCATTTTCAGGGGAGAAAAAAAATTTGGTTTGACGAATTCTAACCTCTTCACTTCACGTTAGCATTTTTAATATACTCGATACACATGTTTTTTGTTCCCATTGCGGAGTTCTTTAGAATGAGCTATTCCTCAAAATTTTTCCATTGAGCGGTTTCGGAGATAGTGGGGAAAGGTTGAATGTGTTTTACAAGATGGCGCCCATACCACGTGACCTATGACGTCATAATTAGCATTAAAAAATTCTACCAGCCAAGACGATCATTTGATGAAAATTTCCTGTCAATCCGGCCAGCGGTTGCTGAGAACATTAATTATGAAGTTTTCAGAGGTGCAAAATAGGGCAGAAGAATAATAATAATAAGAAAAACTCTAGCAGTATAATAGGTTTCCTCTCCATTTCATGGAGAGTAAACCTAAGAAGAAAAACTCTAGCAGTAATAATAGGTTTCCTCTCCATTTCATGGAGAGTAAACCTAATAAACAACATTCTGCAATTCATCCTCATTGAGAGAGCATCGTGAATGTGGCCATAGCCCACAGTGAATCTGAAGTGAATCAATTACGTACAAGTGTTTAAGAAGCCTTCAATGAAGCACAAAACAAACCAGACAAAGTACAATTACAATTGATATTGCAGTTTTTCAAACTTTCAACCCCACCTTGGAACCTCGAGTAACATCATGCAGAGGACGTGCAAGGTCATTGGTCATATTCCAATTGCCACGTGGAAGCACCAGTGAAACGTCACGCCTTCCTTCCAGCACAGCGGGCACCCATTTGTCGACCGCTTGTTTTGCCTTTGTGTAGGTTGCAGCTCTGCGAGCCTGAAATTCAACAATGTAAGGCATATGTTGAATTTTGGTCTCCCAGTTGATTTGAACTCGAAGGTTATGTGATACAGAGTATGCTGATCATGCTGTAACCAATTCAATTTGATCAACACCAGTAAAAACATCTCTAATTGTGCTACACCTGGGAAAATGAACAGAGCATTTTGAGAATCTCCATAAGTATATGATTTCAAAATCCTGCTGAAAGTGTTTTCAAAATAGAATCATAAAAAAACGATTATTACAATACTTTATTACTAGATTGGTCGGAAATCTGATAAATGTGCTTCTATAAAATCCTAGAAGCATTTTTGGGGAAAAGTTGACAGACCACTTTTTTATCATAATTTGGGAGTGCTGAGTCCATTTTTGCTGTCTGTCACCCTCTCAGATGAAGGCAAAATCTTCAAAAATGGCCGAAAACAAAATGGCTGCCAAAGATTCAATTTTACTGTCTTTTTTTAATACCTCTCTAAATTAAATACAAAGTTGAGTACTCTCCTCATTTCAAAACCATCATTATGCACAAAACTATTCTCAAATATGCAAAATACTGTTATTAGTTTCTTAACATGTGCTGAGTTAGTTAGTTAGTTTTCTTAACATGTCTTTCAATCCTGATAAATCTCACACTCTTACGATGTCTCTCCGAAAAGACCGACTGGAAAACCCTCCCATCCACTTTCTGAATAATCCTCTCCAAGAAGTTCTGTCACTCAAACTTTTGGGTCTCACTATTTGCCATGATCTTTCCTGGGAAAACCACATTTCAAATCTGGCCTCCAAAGCCAGTCGCCGACTGGGCATCCTCCGTCGTGCGAAGTCCTTCCTTGGCACACCTGAGCTCCTCACCACATACAAGGCTTTCATCTGCAGCTCTATGGAATACTGCTCTCCCCTCTGGTCTGGTGCTCCTGCCTCACACCTAGCCCGTCTTCACGCTGTTGAAACCAAAGCGTTCAGAATCATTGGAATCTCCCGCGATGAAGCTAACTCCAAGGGCCTCTCACTCACTCACCGCAGGCAGGTTGGTGGTCTTTCCATCTTCTACCGACTCCTCTCTGGCCTTGCCCCCCCAGCCCTCTCTGGGCTCTGTCCCCCAAATATTCCTACAGGTCGCACAAGATCTGCCTGCAACCCTCTTATGGTTAAACTGCCAAAATCAAGACTTTCTGCTCACCTTCACTCCTTCATTCCTCTTTTCTCCCGCCTCTGGAACAAACTCCCTCACTCTCTTCAATCCCACTCCACCCTCCAGGTCTTTAAAACAGCTGTTCACCACCATCTCTTATCCTCCCCCATCCAAAACCTTGATCTTTTCTACCCCCGCTAATTTCGGTCCCCTTGTGTTTTATACCTCTCCGCCCCCCCTCCCCTTCCCACGCCCCCTGCCCCCAAGCCCTCTCCCTCCCACACTTCTCCCTGCTCTCAAATGTTGTGGTTGTGTGCTTCCCCTTCTCTCCCCATCTTGTCTTCTGCTCCCTCTTTTTGTATATTTTGTTTGTCTGGTTGATTTGTTTGTGAAATAAATGTTAGCTCTTTCACGAGCCTCGATTCAGTATACAAAAAACAAAAAAACAAAAACAAAAAAAATAGGTTGATGGTGTCCATATTGAATTTCAAGATGGCTGTCATTGTTAATCGGTATGTTGCCAATATAGGAAATATGAAGGCGACACAAGAGGCTATTTGTAGGCACATTCATATGATGACAAACAGTGAATTAGATAAGGTACAAGCATTTAAGCAGTACATAATGCTACTTTATATGTATTCAAATTAATTTAGCCATATATAATACAATGTACATGTGATGTTATCTGATAGAATGTGCATCTCCCTCCAATGTCTCATATGAAAATGATCGAATTTTCTGCAATTGTGTCACACAGTCATTCATATACAGTTCTACTCATTGTGACAGTTGTCGTTATCCTTGCATTTGCATTGTGATGTACACAACAGACGAGACTTTCTGCACTTGCACCGTAAATTCATACAGCCAGTGTTGCAGCTACAGGAAATCAGTTCCAGACACGACTGGGGTACAGGTGGAAATGACATCAAAATGGGCACCAGTTTGTCCTCGCTCTGTTTCCAACCCATGGACTCGGGTGGAGGCAGATCTGGGTAGTTCAGATGTGCTTGTCTCCACACTAATGCCTGATAATGTGAACGTTTCACATGGAAGAATAGTGCATCACTTGTTGGGGGAAGTGACTGGAGCGCGGGACTTAATGAAGAGTACTGGTCGAGCCTTGTCAACTGTGTCAACGTGTTGCATCTTGTACATTTTGCAGACAAACAGCTCCGCATCTTTAGCAGTTCCTTCTGTAAGATCTCCATTTCCAAGATTTTGCAGTAGTCCGTGATGCTCTGTAAAGACTTTCCATGCAGTGGATTTGCTGTGGCCCGAGAAGAAGGATGTCACATCACTTCCAGTCAAAGCATGGAAGGCTGGAATAGTTTTCAGCACAGTCGGACCAAACGATATCTTTTCTGCTATTGTGTGAATAGGTATATGTTTTCTTTTCTTAGCTGTGCCCGCTTTGAGCCAGAGTTTTGTGCAAGACATTCGAGGGAAGTGAGCCAGAAGAAGAACCAGAATGTCAGTATCCCTGGCTTGAACCACTATTCTGTCAGCTTGGTTTTTAACACAATGTAAAATAATACGGGTATCAGCCTCTTCATGCTGAGCTTCAAGCAGGGATGTGTCCACATCCGGGTTGTTTGATTCAACCCTCTCTTCATCATTGAATCCACCAGCCACAACGATGGTTTTGTCATGCTGATCATGCCTTACCATATGTTCAGAAAAAATCGTGCCAGGTCAGTAGTGTATATATGTTGCTTCTGGGACACTCTCATTTTCCCATTGACTTACATGTTAATTTTCCTCTTAACCTTAACCTGGTCAAATCAACAATGATTTGTCCCATCAGAGGGTGGCTGGCAGATCAAACAGAACCTCATTGCCCATTAACACCTCTATTTCTCCCACCCTAATCTTTATGAACCTTTTGTCTATAGTACCTATCCTTAATGTTGTTTATTAGACCACTCAAACACTATAGACCTATAATCCTTCTTCTACATATCATCTGGCAGATTATCTTTGACCCACTCAAACATCGACCCATTCACTTACTTGTTAATTTTCCTCTCACCTCTTTACGAACCTTTTAGCCTTTTGACACCTATCCTTAATGTTGTTCATTAGACCACTCAAACAATGATCCCCCCTTGGTCTTATGGTACTCTTACTATCAATGATCCCGAGTCGACCACTCAAACATCGATCCTACAAATATTTGTTTATGCGTGGGAAATAATTTAATTCTCCTACAACTCTCTTCACCATCTAATATATTGTTGCGAATATGGAATTTGGCCTCCATATCCGCTTGTAAATATTCCCCTATTTCCCCAATATTCCCCAACTATCCCCAATCCCCCATTCCCTAGTCCCATTGTCTGTAAACAACAATCAGTAGAGCCGACCTTCCCCTTTTTCCCCCATTAAATGTCGTGCCCAGGTCCACCGCATCACACGTAGACAACTTTCGGACATCTTGCTAGTTATTCTTAGTCTATGTCAGTTAAGGACTCGTTTCCATTAATTATGACTCTTCGTTGCACCAGAATGTGATTATATGGCACCAGTAGTGAGTTTAGGACCTTTCCCATACCTCCTTCCATCTTCTTCCCCAAACAACAACTACAACTACAACTACAACTACAACTACAACTACAACTACAACAACAATTACAACAACAACGACGCTGCACCGGGGGAGTGTGCGTCATCACACCGGCTCGGTTAGCCGCCATTGACAATGCGCGCCGGACCATGCGCTCCACGGGGTTACCACGAAGGGGCTGGCTGTCAGCTCCTCGTCAAGGGCGGAGCCGGTAACCCCCCCGCACGCACCCAATGAGAAGCAACGAGCCGATTCCATCTGGGGCGGAGCTAACGAGCCGAGGGCGTGTCACTCCCCGCCGGATCTACGCAGCCACTTGCCGGATGTGAGGGCAGATGCGCCCCCAGCCTGAGCAGACAAGTCACCATCTCCGAGCGCTGTGACCTTCCCGCATCTCTGGACCGGACCGAGTCGATTCTGCCTCGAGCCCAGGTGCACCTGGAGCCATCGATTCTGCCTTTCCTTGCCATCAATCCCCGTGTGAGTCAGCCTTTTGTCCCGTCTATCTGTCGTCTGTTGGGAATAATATAAGAGTGTGTCTAAGTGCTTGTCTTTCTATGCTGTACCTCTTGTAGTTGTAATCTAACCTTCCGCCTTAATATAACCTCCTCCGGAGGTCTTGAGAACTGAACCCTGGGTGTCGTGTCATTTGAAACCCAGCCGTGTGTCCTTTTCCTTTATTGCCTTTATTGACCTAGCGTAGCGCGATTAGTCAACGTTCGAGTATAATCGGGTAACTTGTGCAGACGTGGTCATACCAAAACCGCTCGGTAAATAACATCTAAGCCACGTCTGTAACAATTGGTGTCGAGGAGTGGAATTCGAACCCGGGACTAAATTTATTAGGCCCAAATTTGTAACAAGTAGAATCGATTCGGAGCGCGTTTCCCGCGCGAAATTATAACGGCCGAAATTTGTTTTGTTGTATAAAAACCCGAATTTTGAAAGTCGCGCTATGGCAGACCAAGACAGCTGGGGTCCGGTAGGGGAGAGTGAGGCAGGGTCGGTCCAGGACCAAATTGAGGGACATGAGGGACAGGAGGAGAGCGAAGCAGCGAGGGTAGCAGACGCACAAAATAGCGTCGTTGTGCCCGACATTGCGGGAGCGCAAAATGGCGCCTCGCTGATCACCGCGCCCGCGACCGTGGCAGCGCCGCCGGTGGATTTGAACTTGTTTTTCATACAAATGAAGGCCCTTATGGCCCAGAATAGCGAAGAAATGGAAAGCAGAATGATGGGGGTAATGGGGAACCGAATGGATGCTCAGAGTGAGCGATTGGAGGGCCAATTAGGGGTAATGGGAAACCAAATGGGGGTAATGGGAAACGAAATGGGGGTAATGAGGGACGAAGCGAGGGGTACCAGTGAGGGGTTAGACAATAATTTTAAGGGTTTAGACAAGAAATTTGGGAAGTTAGACAATAATTTTGAGGAGTTAGACAATAATTTTGAGGAGTTAGACAAGAAATTTGGGAGGTTAGACAATAATTTTGAGGGGTTAGACAACGGGATAAAAGAGGTGAGAAATGGGTTAATGGGGGTAGAAAACAGAATGGCCGCTCAAGAGAATCAAATGGAAGGGATGCATAAAGGGTTAGAGGGGTTAGAAAACACCATGGAAGGCAAATTGAGGGACATGAGGGACCAAGCGGAAAGGGAAGTTAACCAAATGGGGCAGCAGATAGAGGGGGTCAGAATGGGGGTAGAAACCAAACTGGATGCTCACAGGGAGGAGATGGAGCAGATGAGGGTGGCATCTGGGCAGGAGATGCAAGTGATGGGAGAGGAGATCAGAAGAGGAGTGAGTGAGGAGGTCGGAGGAGTGCGCGAGGAGGTGAGGCACTGTAAGGAGCGCATGGAGAAGGAGGTGAGAAAGGGGACTGTAAAATTGCAAGGGGGCATAGAGGACCTGACGCAGGAGGTGGAGCAGCTGACGGTGGGACAAACGGAGTTAGTGGAGCAGGTTCAAAGGAACACTGCGGTATTAGGAGGTTTAAAAGCGACACAAAACGACATAAAAAACGACCTGATAGCGACAAAGAGGGAATGTCAGATGGTAAGTGAGGGACTGACAACGAGGTTGGACGAGGTGATAGAGGTAATGGAGACGAAGGACCGGCAGGTGAGGACGCACCTGGAAACGGTCAAGGTAGCCTTAGAGGATGAGCTTGAGGAGACGTACCGGGGAATAAAAGAGGTGAAGCACAAATTAGAAGAAGTGGAAGAAGGGATGAGCGAAATTAAGAAGCGACGGAGAGGGGATAAGAAAGAGATAAAAGAGGAGATAAAAGAATTGGTCCAAAGTCTGTGTTTGGATCGTGATGATGTGCTCATTAACCGGATGAGGGATTCGCAGGTGATGGAGGAGAAGCGAAGAGGAAGAGGACCCGGTGTAAGTGGTGACCAATATGGTCGTGCGTATGATGCGCCAGGTGATTTAAGAAGCTTGGGGGTCGAGATGGACCCGGGTGTTCGTGAGAGGCCGTTGGTGAAGTGTGCGACAGGTCTGGTGTGCGAAAGAGGAGGTGTGTGAGAAAGTCCGACTCTGGGGTGTGTGAGGAAAAAGTGCGTGCCAAGGAGTGAGGGTGCTGGCGAGAGTGAGTCGGTCGTAGCGCGTGTGCGAGGGAGCACATGGAAGCG
Organism: Myxine glutinosa; assembly: GCF_964187855.1. Taxonomy (NCBI): domain Eukaryota; kingdom Metazoa; phylum Chordata; class Myxini; order Myxiniformes; family Myxinidae; genus Myxine; species Myxine glutinosa. Next base: position 162,706,578 of record NC_136261.1, read on the forward strand.
TGGTGTGGTGAGTGTTACAGAGGGTGTAACGGGAGAGTGTGCGCGAGAAAGGTGTGTGACGGACAGGTGCATGAGGAAAGAGTGCGCTGTCAGAAGTAAGGAAGAGTGTCCACCTGTGGTGAGTGTTACAGAGGGTGTAACGGGAGAGTGTGCGCGAGAAAGGTGTGTGACGGACAGGTGCATGGGGAAAGAGTGCGCTGTCAAGAGTAAGGGTGAGTGCGCTGTCAAGAATGGAGGTGAAAGTAGTGAGAGTGACACGGAGCGTGAGTTAGTTGTGACAGGTGAGCGAGGATGTACACCTGGGATGGAAGGATGCACACCTGGAATGGTAGAGCGTGAGTGGGAATGCACGCTGGAGTTGGTGGAGAGGCACGTGGTTGGGTGTGCGAATGAGAGCACACCTGTGATTGTCACAGAGGAGGTGACCGAGGAGGGGGCGCGAAGAGGTGTATTGGTGAGGTGTGCGAGTGACGAATGTGTGCCAAGGTGTTCGGTGGTCAGGTGTGTGACCAAGGCTGTGAGTGGAAGGAGTGTACCGAGGTGTGTAAGGAAAGGTACGAGGAGCATGGAAACGGCTGGATGTGTGAGCAAGGAACGGGCTGCGGGGTGTAAGAACCCAGGTGAAGCATCGACGTTACACGGGTTAGAGGTTAGGTCGACTTTTAGCCGAATCGGGCCCTCGGTGCGTGCTGGGCCTCGCTTTGAACGGCCGCGTCCGTGCTCCACTAGGCGGAGCGGGCGGCCCGATAGAAAGAGTCATCATGGCGACCACTTTTTGTTGAGGCATTCCGGCAGGTCTAGATCGGGGCATTGGATGGCTCCACGCCGAGGTGGTGCGTGGGACCTCGGCCCGGGTAAGCCCCCGTCCCTGCCCCGAATGCCGGACGCATCCAGCCGCCGGCACAAAACAACCAGCATCCATTGCTTGGCTTTACGAAGCCGGGCTTTGGACAGGAATTGGCGCACCGAGAGGCAGTAGTGAGTAGACTGGGTGATGAGGTTAGTGTTTTGGCCCCGAAATTAGAAAAAGGCGAAATTTGATGATTGGCAAAGGATTGGCAGAGTGATGATTGGTAATGGTACAGTGATTGGCAGATGATTGGCAAATTTTTGATTTGTTGAAATTTGATGTGCAAAATTGGTAGTGAGAGACCCCCGATGTGGTGGGATGGCAAATCCACCATCCCTCACAGAAGTGGGGGCAAAGGAGCACTAGATTATGGGGTGTATGGCAGTGAAAACTAGCCCGGGTGGGTTAGGTTATTAGTAGGGATCTAGAAGAGATTGACATTAGGTAACGTTAAGTTTAGTTAGTGACTGATACCTGTAGTGGGGACGCAGGTAGATGAGTGTGGATGATAATGACGAGGGAGCGCAATAGTTTAAAGGGACGACTGGGAAGCGCAAGTTTCAGAAGGGAGTAGTTAGCTGAGATGATGCCGTGTGTGTGAAGATTGAACAGGTGAGAATTGAACAGGTGTGATTGCATAGGTGTGCAACTGGACAGGTGTGTGGAGCAGTGGATGAGTAGTGAGTGTTGTGGATCAGCGCCAATGCGCTTGGGGAGAGAAGGGTGCAGGTGGCACCAGGTGTGAGAGCACAGGTGTGCAAGTACAGGTGTGTGGAGAGAGTTGGAGTAAGTGGTACGGAGTGGTGTGCATGGTGCGAAGGTGTGGATGGGGGAAGAGTGGACCCCTTTCACGAGTACCCGGGGCGGGTAGTGTAAGTGTTAGGTAGAGGGTACAGGTAAATTGTGGTTGGATATTGGCATTTGTGGTGCGGTGGCAGAATGGTGTTGTGAATGGGTGCATTAGTGTTGTGGAAATGGCTGGGCGTGTAGCCTGTTAGTGTGTGTAGTTGGTTGGGCACTCCACCACTGTGAGGATGTCGGCCAGGTGAGGCCGCAGGTGGGCTCTGGGAGCCGGTAGTTGTGAGTGGGTGCCTGAGGATCCCGGGTGTGGATCGGGTAGCCCAGTGCCAGAGAGGGCACCGAGTGGGGAGAGTGCCAGAGGGCCTTCCCCAGGTAGTTAGGTTAGGGTAAGGAGCAGGTAAGCTCGGAGGCAACCGCAGTGGTGGAGGTGTGCAGGTGGGTAGACCCACTGGGAGAGGTACACGCCACAGCCCAGAAATTGTGCGAGGGCACCGGGAGATGAATCGGGGGAGTGAGACCCCAAATTGAAAAGCACCACAGTTTGGCCAATGGGAATTGGTTTTTAGAACCCATAGTGTAAGAGGGCCAATGGTTTGGCCGGAGAAAGACCCCGGGTAGTGTAAAGTTGTTAAAGTCATTTAGGAAATAGTTAGGATTGATGAACCTGTCGCACCATACGCAGCCACTTACCTGTGGTGATAATGATGACTCCACACCTGTGTTTTCTTTGTTTTGTTGCAGGAAATGAGAATTGCTGTGTGGATTTGTGAGACGCATCACGACGTGGATGAGACATTGGGGTGATTCCATCTCTCCCTCCCTAGGAGGGACTGATGATGAATTGGTAATGGCAAATTTTGATGTTGAGTTGAAAATGGCAAATTTTGATGTTGAGTTGAAAATGGCAAATTTTGATGAGAGTTGAAAATGGCAAATTTGATTGGTTAGGAGGGAGAGAAGACGAATTTGGTTTATGGGAGGAACGGGGAAGACAGTAGGGATGTTTGTTGATTTGTAAAGTAGATGTTTATGGGTAGTGTTGTGTTTTGTGGATACAGTAAGGGGTAAGGGAGAGGCCATGTAGGTTACCTGGTGGGGGGGGGAGCGTACGGTAGGAACGTACCTGTCTCACCTGGTTCCCATGTGCCCCCAGTGTGCATTACCTTGCATTGCGTGCACTTTTGCGCCCTTACCACCTTACTCACTTGTCTGCTTCTTTTGTCTCCCACCTCCGAGGATCTGGCTTTGGGGTAGAGAGAGAGGAGAGAGAGGTGCTGGCTTCGCAGTTGTGGGCCTGCACTTTCGCTGTTTGCTGCTTGGATCGATACACCATATGGACCGCAATGTTTGTGGCCACCCACAATGGACCGCAGCTCTTTTGCGGCCAAGCACCACCCGTGGAAGGACCTATGGGTCAACGTGGCACCTATGCCAAACAGGTGAACCACTTTTAGTTGACACCACTGAAGGCCACAATATAGAAATGGACGCGGTTGGCGCCTTTCTTTATTTTTTTGAAAGAGGCAAGAAGGCCAAGTGCACCACACGAAGGCAAGACCAGCGGCAGAACATCGGCCGGCTGCGACACCACACAATGATTCATAGACACTTTATTGGTGCACCGGATGGTGCTCACTGTGTGATGGGGTGGTGCTTGATGCTTGGAAGGGGTGCTCTGCACATTATTAAAGGCCGTAGGCCACAGAGCACTCGTGGGTTGGTGTATCGATGCTAGCATGCGTGCTCTCTCTCTATGCATAACATCTGCATGTGTTCCTCCAAAAACAGGTCCTGGATCGTAGTGTAAATATCAGCGTAGTCTTGTGTAAATAATGCTCCCTACCGGCTGTATGTTTAGTTTGAGGATTCTTTCCGGATTCGGTTATCCTGTGGGTGTGTTTCTGTGAGGAGAAGGGTGCAACGTCGCAGGGGGACATATTTACTCATTTGTGAATATCTGTAAAACTGTCGCACTCAGGGTAGAGTTAATAGTAGAGGGAACTACATTGCGTGCCACACTAAAGTAGGTAAAAATTTATCGGGTCGGGACGCCCCGAGGGTAGAGAAGGGTGCAATGTTGCGAATATGGAATTTGGCCTCCATATCCGCTTGTAAATATTCCCCTATTTCCCCAATATTCCCAAACTATCCCCAATCCCCCATTCCCTAGTCCCATTGTCTGTAAACAACAATCAGTAGAGCCGACCTTCCCCTTTTTCCCCCATTAAATGTCGTGCCCAGGTCCACCGCATCACACGTAGACAACTTTCGGACATCTTGCTAGTTATTCTTAGTCTATGTCAGTTAAGGACTCGTTTCCATTAATTATGACTCTTCGTTGCACCAGAATGTGATTATATGGCACCAGTAGTGAGTTTAGGACCTTTCCCATACCTCCTTCCATCTTCTTCCCCAAACAACAACTACAACTACAACTACAACTACAACTACAACTACAACAACAATTACAACAACAACGACGCTGCACCGGGGGAGTGTGCGTCATCACACCGGCTCGGTTAGCCGCCATTGACAATGCGCGCCGGACCATGCGCTCCACGGGGTTACCACGAAGGGGCTGGCTGTCAGCTCCTCGTCAAGGGCGGAGCCGGTAACCCCCCCGCACGCACCCAATGAGAAGCAACGAGCCGATTCCATCTGGGGCGGAGCTAACGAGCCGAGGGCGTGTCACTCCCCGCCGGATCTACGCAGCCACTTGCCGGATGTGAGGGCAGATGCGCCCCCAGCCTGAGCAGACAAGTCACCATCTCCGAGCGCTGTGACCTTCCCGCATCTCTGGACCGGACCGAGTCGATTCTGCCTCGAGCCCAGGTGCACCTGGAGCCATCGATTCTGCCTTTCCTTGCCATCAATCCCCGTGTGAGTCAGCCTTTTGTCCCGTCTATCTGTCGTCTGTTGGGAATAATATAAGAGTGTGTCTAAGTGCTTGTCTTTCTATGCTGTACCTCTTGTAGTTGTAATCTAACCTTCCGCCTTAATATAACCTCCTCCGGAGGTCTTGAGAACTGAACCCTGGGTGTCGTGTCATTTGAAACCCAGCCGTGTGTCCTTTTCCTTTATTGCCTTTATTGACCTAGCGTAGCGCGATTAGTCAACGTTCGAGTATAATCGGGTAACTTGTGCAGACGTGGTCATACCAAAACCGCTCGGTAAATAACATCTAAGCCACGTCTGTAACAATATTAACAAAGTATATGTTTGAGTTTGGTTCTTTATTAAGATATTTTAACTGAGATAAGATAAAATAATAAACCTCCCTCAATGTTCTTGTCTGAGCGCTTCCAGTGCCGCCCACTTTTTTGGTAAGCTCCGCCCACTTTCGGTAAGCCCCGCCCACTTTTGGTAAGCCCCACCCACTTTTTACTAAGCTCCGCCCCCTTTTGCTAAGCCCCACCCACTTTATAAACTCTTCAGCATTGTATCATTTCCAGGTAATACATTACATCATTTTCAGGGAATTCCCATCACATCATTTCCAGTTAAGACACGCCCAGGGAATTTCCACAGGAAATGACACACCCAGTCCTTATAAAAGGCACCAACCACACAGGCTTTTTCAAACACGCTTTCTGCTTCACTTGAGAATGGACTACTATGCCGAAATGGAATGGGATAACTTTGCTATTCCTTGGAGTCCTACTACCTGTGTAGAACTCAACCTTCAGATTGATGAACTGGACTCGAACCTCTTATCAATGGAGGTAAGTTTGTTTGTTTATTTATTTATTTATTTATTTAATTAATTATTTATTTAATTATTTATTTTAATTTTTTTTTTTTTTTAGATGAGACTCGTGTAAGAGTTAACAAAGTTTATTTTAATATTCATAGAGCTTGATTTATACAAATAAAAATATTGTATTAAATTAATACATTGTTATTTTCTTTCACAGGAAATTGTATCTGAGATACGAAATGAAAATTCTGCTTTTAACACAACTTGGGATGAAGTTATTTTTTTGTTTGAAGACATTTTGAACAACCAAGACCCCCAGAACGAGTTCTACCTTGATGACCCAGCCAAAGAGTTATACCTTGGAGATCCACAAAATCCTGAAAAAGAGTTTTACCATGATGATACTTGTTGTGAGTTATCAAAACAAAACCCACTGAACAAGTTCTACCTTGATGAGCCAGAATACAAGTCATACATTGGAGACCGACAAATTTCTGAAAATTGGGAAAGGGGAGTTCTCCCTGATGGTCCGCAGTTATACTATGTGAGACACATCATAGAAACCCTAAAAAATTGGGCAAGGAGAGTTCTCCCTGATGGTCCGCAGTTATACTATGTGAGACACATCATAGAAACCCTAAAAAATTGGGAAACGGGAATTCTCCCTGATGGTCCGCAGTTATACTATGTGAGACACATCATAGAAACCCTAAAAAATTGGGCAAGGAGAGTTCTCCCTGATGGTCCGCAGTTATACTATGTGAGACACATCATAGAAACCCTAAAAAATTGGGAAATGGGAATTCTCCCTGATGGTCCGCAGTTATACTATGTGAGACACATCATAGAAACCCTAAAAAATTGGGCAAGGAGAGTTCTCCCTGATGTTCCGCAGTTATACTATATGAGACACATCATAGAAACCCTAAAAAATTGGGAAAGGGAAATTTTCCCTGATGGTCCGCAGTTATACTATGTGAGACTTATCACGGAAACCCCCAATATTTCTGAAAATTGTGGTTCTACCTTGGAGACTTGGAAAGATGGTTATATTTTTGGAGACTCGGATTGGGGGTTTTGTTTTGATGACTCGGAATGTGATACTTATCTTGGAGGCTCAACAGGAATGTGGTTATGCCTTGGGAACTTGGAAAGTTGGTTTTATTTTGGAGACTCTACCTGTGGGGTCCATCTTGGAGACTCTTTGGATTCTAAAGCAATGAACAATGTTCTTTGTTTAATGACGCTTGATTTAAGCAATATCAAGAAAGTTCGAGGAAGAAAATGCTGGAAAATTATTTCTTCCCATTTATACTTCTTCAAACTTGAAAGCCTTGAAAGACAGAATTGGCAGGAGAGGAAAAAAATAAAAATGAAATACGTATTTTAAAAAAAGAAGAAAAAAAAGATTATGTTAGGGTTTGGGTGGGATTTTGAATGTGAGGGTTAGGGATGGGGTTGGGTTAGGGATGGGGTTGGGTTAGGGTTGGGATTTTGAATGTGAGGGTTAGGGTTGGGGTTGGGTTAGGGATGGGATTGGGTTAGGGTTGGGATTTTGAATGTGAGGGTCAGGGATGGGTTGGGTTAGGGATGGGGTTGGGTTAGGTTAGGGATGGGGTTGGGTTAGGGATGGGGTTGGGTTAGGGATGGGGTTGGGTTAGGGATGGGGTTGGGTTAGGGATGGGGTTGGGTTAGGGATGGGGTTGGGTTAGGGATGGGGTTGGGTTAGGGATGGGGTTGGGTTAGGGATGGGGTTGGGTTAGGGATGGGGTTGGGTTAGGGATGGGGTTGGGTTAGGGATGGGTTAGGGATGGGGTTGGGTTAGGGATGGGGTTGGGTTAGGGATGGGGTTGGGTTAGGGATGGGGTTGGGTTAGGGATGGGGTTGGGTGAGGGATGGGTTGGGTTAGGGATGGGGTTGGGTTAGGGATGGGTTTGGGTTAGGGATGGGGTTGGGTTAGGGATGGGTTTGGGTTAGGGATGGGGTTGGGTTCGGGATGGGGTTGGGTTCGGGATGGGGTTGGGTTCGGGATGGGGTTGGGTTAGGGATGGGGTTGGGTTCGGGTTTGTATATTATTATGACTCACTCACACATACACACACACAAAAGTTAAGCCCCAACTGAAAAGTTGAGGGATTCTGTGTTTGGGGTTCACAGATCTCAAGAACATATCCCCATTGTACACACAAAAGTTAAGCCCCAACTGAAAAGTTGAGGGATTCTGTGTTTGGGGTTCACAGATCTCAAGAACGTATCCCCATTATACACACAAAAGTTAAGCCCCAACTAAAAAGTTGTGGGATTCTGTGTTTGGGGTTCACAGATTTAAAAACGTATCCCCATTACATTTTATTTATTTATTTATTATTTTCAAGGGTATTATCTGCTTACTTGTGTTTTTTGTAATTCTTGCGAGTAAAATGAACCCAAGATTTCTTCTCCATTTAAATCATATAATTTGTAGGTCCAAGGGACTGTATCCATTACATCAATGATTTTAAATAATTCACGAGTCCATTTTTGTGTATAACCTTTCTCAAAATGACTTTTCCATTTGTATATTCTTACAATATCACCAACTTTAAACTTGGGCTTTCTCAAATTAATCTCCTTTTCATATTCTAATTTTGTAAATGTTTCCGATGGTTTTGATTTTGTTGATGAATGAACTGTATTATTGTAATTATCTACAATATTCTGGATTAAATCTACCCATTGTTGAGAACCGAGTTGTGTGAATTTTTTATATAGTTTCTCTTTCAAAGTGCGATTAAAACGCTCAATAACAACTGCCTTTCCTTCATTAAAGGTGCTGTATAATTTAATATCCTCCCCCTTAAGAAATTTCATAAATATTTTGTTATAGAACTCTGTTCCCTCGTCAGTCCATAACTTCTTTGGTTTTCTTTTACTTTTACTAAATATTCCACTGAAAGCTAACCCCTTTTGTATTACCCCTTTTGTTTTTCAAAGGAACAACCCAGGCAAATCTACTCCTCAAATCAATAACGGTTAAAGCATACCTGTATCCCTTATCATTATTTAGTTCGATTAAATCAGCGGACCATATGTGGTCGGTGTATTTAGAATAAACTTTCCTTCTTTTAAACTTTGTGATTATAGGTTTATGTAATTCATTAGCCAAAAGCTCCTCAGTCTTGATGACATCATTGGAGTTTAATAGTTTTTTGGGGAATAACCAAGACCAAGTTTCAATTTAGCACTTATCATTTTTTTCACAATAAACCGATCAACTTTCTCTCTCAACGTAGGATTTCGTATCAAAGACAAATTATACAACATTTCTCTGTCTGCTTCATGTTTTTCATCCAATATAGTGGTATTCCCATAAGCAATATCATGCTTCATACACACTTCATCAACCCTATTTATAGGTTTAGACCAAGGTTTAGGATTGTCAGCCTCATCTAATCTTTTATCCAAGTTTGTTCCTGGACCACAGAAAGAATACCCTGGAAGGTGTAATTCCCCTGGAATTCCAGTTGTTGTAAATTTACTTCCTGACAGAAACTTTTGTATGTCTCCTACACTTTTAGGAGAGATGAATTGGTACTTTTTAGAGCCACACACTTGACATATTCCTTTTTGACAAACTCTATTATTTTTAGCTTTAACAGAAGAGATATTTTTAGATTTAGTTTTCTTTTTACATTTGAGACAATAACTCATATTTATTTATCAGAAAAATTCCGACAGAGTATCAAAACCTTTTTGGTTTTTAACATATACATTTCAATCTTTATTTTTAAAACATAAAGAATCCTAAGGAATGCCTTCACTCTCTCCTCCATTTATTTACAAATAAAACTAACTAAAGTCAATAACACCAACATCATCAACCACATAATCTTTTCCTTCTTCTTCTTCTTCACCACTTTCTCGTTTAAATCTCCTCGCTGAACTCATCTCAACCATTTTTAAAATCATTACCTTAGTAAGAGTCGTTAATTCTTTATTTTCCTCTTCGGTGCGTTGAGATTGATTTATTTGCTGTAATACACTCAATCTTTTATGAATCTCACTGATTTTCATCTTTTTATATTTTTCCTCCCTCTCTCTTTGCTCCCTCTCCTCCTTCTCTCTTTTCTCCCTCTCCTCCTTCTCCTCTCTTTCCTCCCTCTCCTTTTTCTCTCTTTCCTCCCTCTCCTCCTTCTCCTTTTTCTCCCTTTCCTCCTTCTCCTCCTTCTCCTTTTTCTCCCTCTCCTTTTTCTCCCTTTCCTCCTTCTCTCTTTCCTCCTTCTCTTCTTCAACTCCTTCCTCATCCCTTGCTACCCTTGAGTTTGAGCCCCAAAGAATATTATACATATACTCATCTGGATTTTGAGATATTCTTGTATCTATAATTATTTTTCTCATAATAGGATACCAATAAGATTTGTTGACGATTTCTAAAAGAGTTTTATATTTCATAACTTTGAGAAGTTCATTTTTATTTAATATTTTAAACAAGTCTCTATTTGTGGGTTTAACAATATCAGTATAAGGCCAGTTTTTAATGACAAAATTTCCATGTATATGCTCCACATCATAAGGTATATAATACCGAGCACCCTTTTCTTGTAGGTATCCTTGAATACAAAAATTATAATTCTCTTGTAGTCTTTTTCCTGCCATTTATGTATCAGAAATATATGTGAGATTAATATTATGACAGGTAATACCACCCCATCTTCCCACTACCAAATTGGTTTGTATTCCTCGGCTTTCTATCCTTATCTCATTACCATCCTTCTTTGTCATGCTAACCATCGCTATACTATCATATATTTTTCTTTTCTTAAAATCATGTGTTTGTTGTTTACTAATATTGTACTTCCACATAAATCCTTATCCTCACCAAGCGGATAATATTCTTCTTTACGAGACTGATTCAAATCATGTAGGTCTTCTAAGTTTATTGAAAAAGACCAATTATACCCGAAATCAGGCATATCATACCCCCATTTATTAATTCGCATGTTAACTATATGTCCTTCTTTATAAAATTCAATTGTAAGCAGGTAGTTAAATTGAATGAGGAAAGGTGTATGGTCAGTATAACCAGGTGTTGTGCTTGTAAATTTTACTTGTTTCACAAAACGTGCTGTTTTCTTTAAAATATATATATATTGTGATAAATCAATAAATCTAATTAAGTCATTCGCATCTGTAGGGTTTGGATAATTCATTAATTTATAAGTATTCTTCATATTAATATTTTTACTTATACTATATTTTTGTCGTTCAGCCTGTGCCTTTGTATAATAATTTGATAAATCAATATCCCGAGAGGATTCTCCAAAGATAGAACCATCTTTTCCAACATAAGTCATTTATATTAGATTAAAAATGATATCATAAAAAGTTTCATTATTGTTGAGTCGAAATAATACATATAAACATAATTGACCACAACATTTAGAATTAATTTCTTGAACTTGAAATGTTTGATAAACACCATTCTGTAAGAAATTTCATCATTTCAGATGTAGCAGAGACATAATCAACCGCTTCAACCTCTTGTGTTCCAATATACAGGCGAACACTATCAAACATTTTCCAGAAGAAATCATTTACGAGTGTAGCATTAGTATTATTTGCAGCCTTAGTGAATTTAAATTTACACAGCAAGAAACTATCAGCTATATTCAAGTAAGTTTGTTGATTATTTATTTCAAAACTTTTTGTTCCGTTTGAATTCCAGTCTGTTCCTGTTATAGCATTTACCTTAAAATAGTCTTCCTTTTTCGTGGAGTTTGAAATGATAATTGTATCATCCAAATCATAGATACTATCAATCGCTTCCATACTTGTATTTATATAGTATTAAAATCGTTGAAACCCTGACCCAAGTATTTTAATGATTTTTTGTCGTTCTTGTGAAGATAGTTGAGTTTTACCTTTTTTTATTTCTTTGATTGCTTGTAATTTATGAGACTCCTTTTGAGCATCTTTTATACTCTTTATAGCACCCGCAACGGAGCCCACGGCAGAAGCAGTTGAACCAATTAGGTCTTTATGTTTAAGGATGGTTGAACCAATACCCATTAGAGTATCAATTATCCCATCTCCTTTATTTCTAAATTGATGTCCCACACCCCGTTGTCTCTTTGGTTTATAGTATCCTCTACCAAGAAACATACCTTCACCCTTATAGTATGGTGAAAGGAACATCCCATCCCCTGTAATTATTTTATATTTTCCCAACTCGTGTTTTCTCACAATAACCTTTTTTTTTTTTTTTTTTTTTTTTTGTATACAAGATCGAGGCTCGTGAAAGAGCGAACATTAATCACACAGAAAGACAAACCGACACATAAAACATATAACATCGGGAGCGGTAGACAAGATGTGGGGAGAGAGGGGGAAGGACACAAACACAACATTTGAGAGCAGGGACCGAGAGACATGGAGACATCGAGAGATCTGAGAGAGGGCGAGGGCTTTGGGGGGGGGGGGGGGGCATGGGAAGGGGGCGGTGGGAGAGGTATAAAACATATGGACACTGCCAGGACTTCCAGGAAAGAAGTTGGAATTTCAAACAAGGTGGATCTGGGGTGAATTAGCGGGGGTAGAAAAGATCAAGGTTTTGGATGGGGGAAGATAAGAGATGGTGGTGAACAGCTGTTTTAAAGACCTGGAGGGAGGAGTGGGATTGAAGGGAGTGAGGGAGTTTGTTCCAGAGGCGGGAGAAAAGAGGAATGAAAGAGTGAAGGTGAGCAGAGAGCCGAGATTTCGGCAGTTTAACCATCAGAGGGTTGCTGGCAGATCTTGTGCGACCTGTAGGAATATTTGGGGGACAGAGCACAGAGAGAGCTGGGGGTGCAAGGCCGGAGAGGAGTCGGTAGAAGACAGAAAGACCACCTACCTGCCTGCGGTGAGTGAGTGAAAGGCCCTCAGAGATAGCTTCATCGCGGGAGATTCCAATAATTCTGAAAGCTTTGGTTTCAACAGCGTGAAGCCGAGCTAGGTGTGAGGCAGGAGCACCGGCCCATAGGGGAGAACAGTATTCCATTGAGCTGCGGATGAAAGCCTTGTATGTGGTGAGGAGCTCAGGTGTGCCGAGGAAGGACTTCGCACGACGGAGGATGCCCAGTCGGCGACTGGCTTTGGAGGCCAGCTTGGAAATGTGGTTTTCCCAAGAAAGATCATGGCAGATAGTGAGACCCAAAATCTTGAGCGACAGAACTTCTTGGAGAGGATTGTTGAGAAAGTAGATGGGAGGGTTGTCCAGTCGATCTTTTCAGAGAGACATAGTAAGAGTGTGAGATTTGTCAGGATTGAAAGACATGTTCCACTTGTTTGACCAGTCTGTGATTTTGTCCAGGTCTTCAGAGAGTGAGGAGGCAGCAGACTGCCGATCTGAGGGAAGAGGAATGGAGCGGCAGAGAGTGGAGTCATCAGCAAAGAGATAGAGAGGATTTTCGAGAGAGTCAGAGAGATCATTGATGAAGACCAGAAAAAGCACGGGGCCCAGAACACTGCCTTGGGGAACTCCAGCCTGAACAGGAAGAGGAGATGAGAGAAACCCATTCAGGGCCACACGTTGACGACGACTAGAGAGGAAGTCCGCCAGCCATGCGTGGAGATTTCCATGGATACCAAAGGAGGAGAGTTTGGTGAGCAGAGCGGGGTGCCAGACCGTGTCGAAGGCACGTGATATGTCGAGGGAGACAGCTCTAATTTCCTGTTTGGCATAGACCCACCTGGCATACACCCACCTACCTACCATCGACAACCATTATTTATTTATCAAAAAAAACTTCACGTAGGTGAATTCTGATGGATATAATTTCTTCATTAAAGGAGCTCATACGGTTATCTTGATCGGTTATCCTAAAATTTACTCTGTATATGGTTTTTCCTGACAGGTAAATAGACAAGATTTTTTGGTTCCATATTGAATTTATAACCAATCGGTGTTGAGTATGCGCTGAATGAAAATATTGTATTTGTTCTTATTCCATCGTTATAAGCACCATCAATCAAATCACAATGAATTAATACTGAATTTATACCGGAGGATATTTGAATGACATTATCACTGTAAGACGTCCCGTTAGTTTCAATCTTTTTTGAAGAGAAACCCAATAGCTCTCTGAACGAATTTTCAATCGTGAAATCAACTTTATAATTATTTTTAAGTTTAATCGTTGATTTTGAAGTGTGTTTTTGAATATCTATTACAATATTTTTTGGTTCATCACCTTTTTCTTTCATAAGGCGAGAGACTTCTGAAGATATTTGAGAAATCTCGTAAACTCCGGGTGAAACGGTTATAGTTTTATATCCACTTCCTGGATTATAACTAAACTTGCTGTTTTTCTCTGTGATATTAAACAAGGTACTATAAGTTTCCATCGACAATAAAGATGCCTCATATTCTTTTGTGGGGTCAAGTTGTAGTGGGTAAGGGAATGATGCTGTGTAATCACTCGTTGTAAAATTAAAACTAAGAATTGTGCTTCTCATCTTATTTAATATCTAATAAAATATCTTTGTATTGACATTTATTAATTATTTTCATATTCATCAACTGGTCTAAAATGGTGGATGTTTCATTAAAACAATTGTTGTTTCCAGCCTTCTTACTACCTAACAACAATAATAGCCTATTAACTAATTGTGATGGGTCATTTGGAAGAAAGTTAACACCCGAACCAAGCTTACTTAAAGCATCAATAATATGTTTCTCCTTCTCATTCTTCTTACTTTTACCAGCAACAGAAACTCTATAATCAAGTGCGTTTAGTAAATCAATATATACCCTATCTTCCTCTCTTTCCATATCAAGTGGTTCCTCAAAATATTTTGAACCGCTGAATCCGGAGTTTGTTAGAAGAAACATTAATCTTGGGAAAATGGGAAAATCTTGGAGTTAATTCAACATTTGGTTGAGCAGAACTTAAGAACACCAATTTATCATGAAATATCAATAACTTTTCTTTCACAAGATGGAACTGTGCTGGTTCTTCTGTTGGAATGAGACCTGCTCTGGTTTTTGAACCCACCGAATACTCATTGTTTTGAAGAGCTTCCACAACATAATTAGGGGGTTGATTTACCTCCTCAAGTTTCCGAAATAATCCCTCGTCATCATATTCTAATTCACCAAATTCTTGCTCTGTCATTTGACTAAAATCTTTGATCATTTGAAGTTTTTTTGGAGTAAATTCTACCGTGGGGACTGCAGGTGAGTGTTGAGTTTTCAAAAGTGGTTTAAAGAATTTCTCTTGTTTTCTTTCAAAGACTTCTTCGCCAGTCAGTTTTTGTCTCCGTTTCTTCTTTATCCCTTCCTGTTGTTTAACAACTTTTGAAACTAATTGTTGATGTTCCTTAAACTTTCTTGCTCTTTCTTCGGCATTCATTTAGTATTGAAAAATATCATTTAATGAATTGTAAAGGTCAATGGGAAAATTTTCCTTTTCTTCATCATTATCGTAAATGTGTTGAAATAAATCCTTTTCTTTAAATATTACATCAAATTCTTTATTGATATTAATACGAGTTGTTATTTCTTCTTCACTAATACTTGTATCTATGCTTTTCATATGTTTGCGTTGAGTCTCCTCATCGATATCAAAACCGAATGATAAAATCTTAACTCCATCACCACAATTGTTTAATAATTTGTCTCATTCCTTCAGGATTAGTTTCTAAAATCCCAACACCGTGAGATTTTACTTTATTTAACTCACTCTTACAATGTGAATATTTTGAAGAACCAAGAGAGACCTCCTCAAATATTTGACCTTCGTTCCTCAATCGCATATGTTCCTCCATTGAATTTGTAGTTATAATCTTTCCCTTCTACTTCTCCTGGTCGCTTTGCTCTGGTTGTAGTACTCACAAAACGAATCATAGGGTGTTTTTTAAAAAAACTTACAATCTTTTCATTTTTACTATTCAAGAGTTTAGATTTATGAAAGTTCTTTCCTGAAGCAGATTTACCCACAAGATTAATAATAATAGTTATCATTTGTGTGTGTAAAATATCAGTTAGTATCTCATCTTGTTTCACAACAATATATTTATATTTTCCAATCGTGTGTTTCATATAATTTTCAAATTCTTTTTTACTACATAACGTAGAGCAATTATCTCTCCAAAAATTATTTACATCTATTGAATTTAACTTAAATAAAATAAAAGTATTGGCATTGTTTCTTATTGAGCGTCGAGGGAGTTGAAAATATGATTGACGAAGATAAATACTATTACAAGAAGAATGCCTCCCTCTTGTATAGTAGCTATCCATTACTGTTTGGTTTCTCTCATTAACACAATCATCAAAGATAACGAGGTTCGTTTTTGATTTATCTAAATCTGGAGGTGAAGGTATATCATCCGTATTAACACTGAGAATACAAGTTATGGGTTTTGGTTTCGGTTTCTGTGTATCACAAAATAGTTGTATTATATCCTCAATGTTAAAATCATTTTGTTTGTTTTGAAGTTTAAATAAACCGATAATGTCTTCCTTTTTAAGACCCGCATTAAAACCTTGTGAGAGTAGTTGATACTTGGGTTGAAAACTTGACTTTGTAAAAATTATTAAATTATCATCATCTAAAAAATTAGGACGAAGGAGCATCTTTAAAAGCAAACAGGTTTTTCCACATCCACTTGAACCAACTATTAAACATCTCAATGAATTTGGAATATTTTTATGGTTATTAAATTTTATCTTATTTTCCCAAACGGGTAAAAAATCATTCATTTATATATTTGGAAAACAAGTCATCTAACTTTTTTTGAGCTATTTTAGAAACTCTATATTTTATCCTGAGTTCAGGTTTAATTTCAAAATAATTCATTATTTTATTTATATAGTATCTTGTATTGACATTTCCATTAAAATTATTTTGAATAATAAATATCATTAAACCCTTATACATTTCCTCAATACAAATAGTCTCTTCCCTTGTAAGAAATGGTGTATTATCATCATAATACTTAACATTCATCTCTCTTATTAATCTTGTAAAGTAATTCATTTTTGGTTCTAATTTAAAAGAGTTATATATATTTTTATATTTTTTATTATCATTAATTAAAATTAAATCACAGAAAATACATTGTTTATATGAACCCTCATTATTAAGCCCCACTCTATCACAAGCCGGACAATTCTCTAATTTATCATATGGAGAGTCTGGAAATTCTAAATATCCTTCCTATCATATTTATATAGTAAATTTTTACTTAAACTAAACGCAAGTTTATTAGCTAATCTATCTATAATTCCAGTAATCTCTGTGTGTTTGTTTGTACGTTTGTACGTTTGTCTGTGACCGCTGTTTCTCGACAACCACGGGTCCGATATACTTGCAACTTGCCAGGTATATTGCTGGGGACCCGAGGATGTGCCTTTTCAAGGTTTGAAATTAATCGGACAAGTAGTTACCGAGCTATGGCGATTTCTTTACCAAACACTGCAAGCCGTTCGCTTTGGACCAAACCATTGCATGTAAATAGAGGGGGGGTTCTGTGGTCGTTGCGAATGGACCAAACCATTCATGTAAATAGAGGGGGGGGGGGGGGGTTCTGTGGTCGTTACTGCCACGTGGTTTCAAAGTTTTTTTTTGTTGTTGTTGTTTGCACGCATGTTTTTTTGCACCCACGTACGGCCACGCCCTAGGATGTTTACACACACACACCCCTACACAAATTTTTTTTTTTTTTTTTTTTTGGCAAGGAACGGGCACCCACGTACGGGCACGTCCTAACTTATATATAGTACGGGCATGCCCTAGTAAATACAATGTTTCAAAGCACAAAAGACAAATTTCAATCAATCTCTACTTCGGTGGAAGATATGGAAAAATATGTCAAAGATGTTAAATTGAACAAAGATAAATATGGAAATTTTTGGATAAAACCAGTTATGGAAAATAACATGAGCCCCTCTATTTCATTTAAAGGAAGAGCTCTAACTATACCTGGAAAGACATCCATTAAAGTAAATCTAACAAAAGTTTCTCCTCTACTCCTGGCAATTTATTCAAAGCTTGAAAAAGTGATTGACAGCGATACTTTAAAAAAGAATGATAAGACCATCAACAATACTCGTGGAGAAATTTGTATTTACTTTAATAATCCAAAGGGCGTAGATCTAAGTAAAATGAATGATGTTAATATTTCTGGTGAAAGGTCATTTTGTTCTATGATAGTTAGAGATTATTTAAAGATAACTTTTGATATTAAAAATGTAGAGATTGAATCTGTTAATGAAAGAAAGTATATAGATATTGATGGGAATATTTTTCCTGCTAATTAAATATGAGTCATTACAGCAGTGAAGATTTTACTATTTTATTGAACTCGGACGATAGTGATGATAGTATTTCATTGAACTCGGACGATGGTGATGATAGTATTTCATTGAACTCAGATGATAGTTATGATGCTAATAGTTTGTGCTCAAATGATAGTTATGAGAGTAGCTTTATTGATGACTCTGAGTATGATTCTGAGTATTCATGTGATAGTTATGACTCAGATGATTCTGAGTGAAAAAGTGTTTTAGTTTAAGTTTAGTTTCATATATAAAAAGCCTGTAAAAAGGCACTTTCTTCTATAAGTGTTTTACTTTAAGCACAGTTTCATCTTTAAAAAAGCCTCTAAAAAGGTGTTTTACTTTAAGTATAATTTTGCTATATAAATATGATCAAAGCAACGTATTGCGATGTTTGTGACCAAGAATATAAACAATACAAAAGACACCTTAAAACTAACAAACACATTTAATCTACTTCACCTACTATCTCCTATTCAGAAGGAAACAAAACACTGTTCTGCCTGTAATAAAAATATCCTCAAGAAAGGCTTCGAAATACATCTTAAAACAAATCAACATTTATCAAATTTTATCACAACTAAAAACTCTGATGGTGCATTCAAAGGACATATTAAAATAAGAGTCTTTAACTTCAAACCTCCTGAACCAGAGTCTATAGTTGATGCTATAGAAATAGTTAAACCTGCTGTTCAAACGTTGATTGAAAAAACACTAAAAGAAATGAAACCACTTAAATTTTATCTGGGAGTAAAATTAGAAATGACAAAGGACGAAGGAGTTATAGATACACCATACATGAGAACTGAGCCACACTTTATATCTTCATATCAAGATTTAAAAACATCAGGAGTCTATGATGAACTTATTAAACAAGAGCAAGATGTGGATAATTCAATCGTAGGAAGTGGATTCAATATAGGAAAAATTATTTACAAAGACATTCATATTCTTAAATCAGATCCTCTAAAAGCTTCTTCTTACATTGATTTACCCAGTGTTATTAAAAATAGAAAAGCAGTTATCAATATCAAAAATAAAGACAATAAATGTTTTCTCTGGTCTATTCTGGCACATTTACATCCTCCACATTTTCATGATGAAAGAGTATCTCATTATAAAAAATATGAGAATACATTAAATACGAAAGATCTAAAGTTTCCTATGGCTTTAAATGATATTCCGAAATTTGAAAAGATGAATAATTTATCAGTTAATGTTTATGGTTTAACAGAAACAAACAACATTCATGTTTTAAAGCTTTCTGACAATTGTAAACAAACTCATATCAATCTTCTATATTTTAATTCAGACGAAAATTCACATTACACATACATCAAAGATATTACAAAATTAATAAAACCACAATTATGTAAAAGACCAAATAAAATATATATTTGTATGCGTTGTCTTAACTTCTTCCATACACAAGAAAGATTAGATAAACATTCAAATTATTGTGGTGAACATAAATCAACGGTAATCAACATGCCTAAAAAAGGCTCAAATATCACATTCAAAGATGAAAAGAAAACAATAAAACATCCATTTGTTATATATGCTCATTTTGAAAGTATTTTAGAAAAAATTGATACTGCTTCTCCAGATCCAAAAGAATCATACACAAATAAATATCAAAAACATACTCCTTGTGGTTTTTGTTATTACTAGGGCATGCCCGTACTATATCTATATCTAAAATTATATCCCCCCCTCTATTTACATGAAATGGTTTGGTCCATGAAATGTTTTGGTCCATTCGCAACGCCAAAGCGAACGGCGAACGCTTTACATGAAATGGTTTGGTCCATGAAATGTGTTGGTCCATTCGCAACGCCAAAGCGAACGGCGAACGGCTTGCGAGTACAGTGACAATCCCCCCCCCCCTCTATTTAGATGAAATGGTTTTTATTAGTTTTAAAACATAGTTTAACGCCAACATAGCGGCAACATAGTTTGCAAACGTGAAATAAATGAATACGCTCTCAAATGTGCCGTCCGAGGCAGAGTGTGTTCGCCACGTTCGGCACACGCGATAGCTCGCTGCTCTCTGATTGGTTGAATCGTTTTTTGGACATAGCTCGGTAAGTAATTGTCCGATTAATATGAAACCTTGAAAAGGCACATCCTCGGGTCCCCAGCAATATACCTGGCAAGTTTAAAGTATATCGGACCCGTGGTTGTCGAGAAACAGCGGTCACAGACAAACAAACAAACGTACAAACAAACAAACACACAGAGATTACTGGAATTATAGATAGATATCAAATCATCCGTTGGTGATGAATATAACAAGTTAGAGATGTATACAGGCTCAAATACCCCAGAGGAGTTTGTGAAACGACTAGAAAAAGACTGTGTTCGATTAACCAAGATAATGAGAGAAACCAATAAACCAATGTCCTTAACAAGTAAAGAAAAAAGGGAATTTATAAAAAACAATGTCTGTCATATTTGTGAGGAGAAAATTGGTAAAGGTCTAAAGGTTAGAGACCATTGTCATCTCACTGGTAAATATAGAGGTCCGGCTCATCAAAGTTGTAATATTAATTATCAACTCCCCTCTTTCATTCCTGTTTTTCTTCATAACAACGCTCATTATGATACACATCTATTTATCAAGGAACTCTCAAAGACTTCTGGAAGTATCTCGGCAATTCCAAACAGAGATCAGAAATACATTTCATTCACAAAAACAATTCACACATCTCCTATTACTCATATCAGATTTCTTGATACATTTAAATTAGTGCTGTTAGCTAGATTCAAAATCCCGTCTCGGAACCGTCTCGATAAATTTTCAATTTTCATAACGGGATCTCGGGTCGGCTCGGTTCCCGGCAAAGTTATAAAAAATAAATAAATAAATAAATAAATAAATAATAAGGCTTCAAAAATAATGGAATTTCATTACAATATATAAACAACAATGAAAAAAATTCATTTCTGATGTTGAGTACTTAAATTCCGACTTAGCTTCCATTTACCGGGATGAAATAAAATACACCGCCTACATGCAGATGATCGGCCACCGATGGGACCGGGTTATCTCATTACAGTTTGTATTGTCGTGTAGTTTCTTGCTCGGAATGTCAGAGAGAGGGAGAAAATGTTTCTGCCCAGGCATATTCGAGTCCCGGTTGGAGTTTCATTATCATTTTGTGAGTTGTGATCGCCAAGGGGCGCGCTCACCCCCCTTACTTTTTCTTTTTCACGTGTCTGTATGCATTCGGACCTGAACCAAAATGGAATCGACTTGTTATTGTCACCGACCAAACTCATCCACCAAGTGGCCAGGAGTGGTCGACAACTTTTCGAAATATCATGTTATTTATTGTTTTTGGCCCTATCACTCAATGGTGAAAAATTCACTGAGAAAAATGTAAAATTCTCATATCTGGATTTGGATCTTCACAAAAATTGCCATGTCACACACCTAACCTGTCCACCAAGTTTCATCCGAATCCGTCCACAACTTTTTGGGATATTGTGCTATGTAGAAGTTTTAGCCCTATCACTCAATGGTGAAGAATCACTTTAAAAATTCTCTGATCTGGAAATCAGATTTCAATCTTCACCAAAATTGAATCAGTTCTTCCTTGTGAAACAGCCAACAAACCCACCATGGTTCGTCCGAATCCGTCCACAACTTTTTGAGATATTGTGACATGCGTATATCGTTTTTCCCCATCTCTCAATGGTGAAGAATCACTTTTAAAAATTCTTGGATGCACATCCAGATATTCACCACAATTGCCTTGTCACATACCCAACCTATCCACCAAATTATGTCCGAATTTGTCGAGAACTTTTTGAGATATCCTGTTCACAGGCAAACAAACACACAGGGGTGAAAACATAACCTCTACACGCCTTCGATGGCAGGGATAATAAAATAAGCTAATTCTCTGGATGAAAATAATATTTATCATAGAAGTGGGGGAATTATCATACTGTTTGTGTTTGTTTGATGTGTATGCACTCCAGAAACACTGGAAAATTAATCAAAAGAAGGTGGTTGTACACCTGTGCTGGAGTGGGGACTGGGGACACATCCAGGATTACAACCATAGCCATAGAAACCGCTTCGGCAGCAAGCATAATCTTGATGCTCAAGGTTGTCCATGATGCGTTTGACAAGTTTGAGACACCATCACATTAATGTCAGCCGAGAAAAAGTAAGTTTTCCTCTCAAAGACTTGCATATACTCGTAATCACATCTTGAGATTGCATGCCAGTCTTTCAGAAGAAAACAAATTCATACGCAACAAAATTATCTCCTAAAATTAATTGTTTCACCAAGGTCAATAGGAATAGTAAATATTGGTTTTTAATCTACAAATATGACGATATCTTTAACATGATACATCCAACGCATAATGATGGAAGCATGGAAGACAAAAGATAAGAGGTTGATGGAAATGTATTTTCCTTTGAATGTTCTGCACAATCAGTTGGCGTCAGGAAGGGCATCCGGCCATAAAAAACATTGCCTCAAAAAAGAGAACCATGACAATTACAACTACATGTGGGCAGGGTACAGCCCGAAGTGGAGATCGGTTTCTGAGGTTTGGGACATGGAATGTAGGGACAATGACAGGGAGATCAGGAGAAGTGGTGGAAGTATTGGTCAGAAGAAGAGTGGACATATGTTGTGTGCAAGAGACGAGATGGAAGGGAAGTGGTGTGAGAATGGTGAAGGGTAGGCAGGGACAGAAATACAAGTTTGTGTGGCAAGGGTGCCCGGAGGGCGTGAATGGTGTTGGTGTCCTGTTTTCTGAGGAGTTTGTAGACAGTGTCGTGAGTGTGACTAGAGTGAGTGATAGGTTGATGATGGTGAAAATGATGATTGGAAAGCTCTTGGTGAACGTCATCTCGGGATATGCTCCGCAGGTTGGTCGAAGCGATGAAGAGAAGGACAGGTTCTGCTGTGCGATGGAGAAGCTGATGGAAAACGTGAAAGATGAGGAAGTTGTTGTGGTAGGAGGAGACCTAAATGGACATGTGGGAAGTATGGATGGTTTTGACGGAGTTCATGGGGGTTACGGATATGGTGTGAGAAATGGAGAAGGTGAAAGGATTTTGGAGTTTGCTGATGGAGCTGATTTGTTGATTTGTAATACTCAGTTCCAGAAAGAGGATAATAAGCTTGTTACATACACGTCAGGTGGGTCGACGACAACCGTTGACTACCTGATGGTGCGTAGGCGAGATAGGGGGCACCTCCGGGACACAATGGTGATCCCGGGGGAGGAGGCCGTTTCACAGCACCACTTGGTTGTCTGCGACGTAAGGGTGAAAGGTGCGAGGAGAGCTCGGCGGGTGAAGTACCAACCGAGAATGAAGGTGTGGAGGTTGAAAGAGGTGACAGTAAGGGAGGCATTAAAAGAGAGGCTGAGTAGGGTCGAGGATGATGTGGTTGAGCTTGAAAGTGGTTGGATGTCAATGAAAGCTAGTCTGTTGGGAGCCGTTGGTGAGGTATGTGGATGGACAAAAGGACCACCGAGGCACTCGGAAACATGGTGGTGGGATGATGAAGTTGGAAAGAGGATTGACGAGAAGAGGAAGAAGTTCAAGGAGTGGCAGAAGGCGAAGGGTACGGGAGCCGAAACAGCAGAGCATGAAAGTTATAAGGCAGCCAGGAAGGCTGCAAAGAAAGAGGTAGCAAAGGCGCAGGAGGCATGTAGGAAAATGTTCGGAGAACGCTTGGATTCGGAAGAGGGTCAGAAAGCAGTATTCAGGATTGCAAAGCAGATAGCGAAAGAGAGGTGTGATGTGATGGGGGTGAGTTGCTTGAAGGATGAAGTGGGACAAATCGTTGTCGACCCAGATGGAATTAAAGGAAGATGGAAAAGATATATGGAAATGCTGTTGAATACAGAGAATGAATGGGATGGCAACATAGAGAGTAACCCAGTTTTAGGATCGGCAGAGAAGATAACTGAGAAGGAAGTTGAGGAAGCGATAAAAGCAATAAAAACAACCACCTTTAGAGGCCATTTTTCCCCGCAAAGCAGGGGTTGGCCTTTTTCGGGAACCGTGGTTGTTGTTTTTCGGTCCCCTTTTTGAAGCAATGTTTTACGGCCGGATGCCCTTCCTGACGCCAACCCTTTTTGCCGCCTTTAACGACAAACAGGGAATTACCAGTGAACTGGTACTCAATTAGCCGACCTCGGAAGGATGACAGGCTGAGTCAACCCCCCTGGCGTTAATTCAGCGATCGACCGGGATTCGAACCCAGGATCCTAGGATCCTAAGCCGGCACCCTAGCCGCTAGCCCAACACCAGGGTTTATGATTGGTCCCTGGTCCCTGCGACCAGGGTCCCTGCGATAAAAGCAATGAAGGGTAGAAAAGCGGGAGGGCCGACGGGAGTTGTAGGAGATATGTTGAAGGCAGCAGGAAGTTGGGGTGTGAAGAGAATGACAGAGATCTGTAATCTGGTGGTGAAAGAAGGCCGCATTCCAGTGGATTGGGAACTGAGTACCCTCGTCCCTCTATACAAGGGGAAAGGTGACCCTCTGGAGTGTGGCTCGTACCAAGCGATAAAGTTATTGGAGCATGGAATGAAGGTATTGGAAAGGGTGTTGGAGAGGAGGATAAGGAAGAAAGTGAAGATCGACGAAATGCAGTTTGGATTCATGCCAGGAAGAGGAACGACAGACGCGCTTTTCATTGTGAGGCCGTTGCAGGAGAAGTACATGGAGAAGAGGAAGAAGTTGTTTCTTGGGTTTGTTGATCTGGAGAAAGCATTCGATCGGGTTCCACGCAAAGTATTGACATGGGCATTGAGGAAGTTAGGAGTGGAGGAATGGTTGATCAGAGTAGTGAAGGCAATGCACAAAAGAGCGCGCACAGCTGTAAGGACGAAGGACGGGAAACAGTGGTGAGTTTGAGGTGAAGGTGGGAGTGCATCAGGGGTCGGTACTAAGTCCACTACTATTTGTAGCTGTGATGGAGGTGCTGGCTCAGAACGTAAAGGAGGGTTTACCATGGGAGTTGTTGTATGCAGATGATCTGGTGTTGATTGCGGAAAGTATGGATGGACTGAAGGAAAAGATGAACACGTGGAAGGAACGTATGGAGACAAAAGGTCTGAAGGTGAATATCGGAAAGACGAAGGTGATGGCAAGTGGTAAAGCATGTGGTGAGGTGGAAATAACTGGGAAGTGGCCCTGTGCTGTGTGTAGGAAGGGTGTCGGAGTGAACTCCATTCAGTGTACAATGTGCGCTGAGTGGGTTCATCAAAAATGTAGTGGTCTGAGAGGGTCATTAACCAGTGTGGCAGCTACATTCAAATGTAAGGTGTGCACAGAGGAAGCTGCAGATGGAGGAAATGTTGAGTTGGATCTTGGAGACGGCATGAAGCTGGAAGGTGTGAAAACATTTTGCTACCTCGGAGCCATGCTGAATGGAGAAGGTGGATCAGACTCGGCAACGGTTGCTCGAGTGAGATGTGCATGGAAGAAGTTTGGGGAACTGAGTGGCGTGCTGACGAGGAGAGGAGTGTCGTTGAAGCTGAAGGGAAAGGTGTATGCTGCATGTGTGAGAAGTGTTATGATTTATGGGAGCGAGACATGGGTAATGAACGTATAGCAGCAACGAAGGTTGGAAAGGGTGGAAATGCGAATGGTTCGACAGATGTGCGGAGTATCGTTGAGAGAGAGGAAGACAAATGATGAATTGCGAAAGATGATGGGAATAGAGCCTGTGATTGATGCTGTGAAGAGGAACAGGTTGAGATGGTTTGGTCATGTGTTGAGGAAGGATGAAAGTGACTGGTTGAGAAGAGTGATGGAAATGAATGTAGAAGGAAGTAGAAGACGGGGAAGACCGAGAAAGACTTGGCTAAAGATGGTGGAAGAAGAAATGTGGGCAAGGGGGTTAACAAGGAGAGATGCAGAAAATAGGGCAAAATGGAGAAGATTGTCATGGGGACCACAAGGCTAACCCCCGCTCTCGCAGGGAAAATGGCCTTTAAAATGCATGTTGTTGTTGTTGTTCTGCACAATCACCAATTCATTGAAAAAGTTTCAACACAAAGTATTGCATAACCATAATCAGGGATAATTTACAAATCAAGCCAAAACTTCGAATACAACAGAGAATTTCCAAAAGAAGAAATTTGACAATCTTTTCAAATCACCACAAAATATATTGTTATAAGTATGAGGAGGAGTGGGATTTCCTCTTCCTCCCTCCCCACAGCACTCCCCCTTCCCCTCCAAAGAGTGAATTTGTGAATTTAGAGACAAAGCTCCCAGTCTTGTGTGCGGATGTACACAAGGTCAAATAAATTATTTAGTCAAATTGGGCTGCACATTGACCGGAGAGAGTTTACTCCTCTTCCATCTCATCTCATTTTATTACAAAATCTCCCCGAAAGGGGCAGTGGTAGTTAAGGACAGGCCATGGGAGGAATAGACAGTTAGAGTTGTAGAAAGTTGGTGTAAGAGTTACAATGGGATACCACTGGAGGATATGTGGGCATCTAAATAACCCAAAAAGCAGCACTGGCAATACAGGTGGGATATGGAAAAAAGAAAATAACAGTTTGTGACCCAGCATACATCAGGCTGTTTGAAAAGAAGAAAGACGATATCAGCAGCAGTGATGGATTCGATAACGTTGCTTGCAAATGCAAGTGAGCTTAATTGTCTGCAGTTGATATTGTCGCGCGGACCCTTCCGGTCAACACCAGGGACCGAGTTGTTAGGGTTGATGGACCAAAACGGACTTACTTGAGGCGACGACCAAACACGGATTGTGCTATCAAACGCGGGAAGAAAATAAGGGAAGAGGAAGAAGTGGGAGCGCGTAACTGTGGAAGGGGAACGAACTCAAACAGGCACAAGATTTGCAGGGAATGGAAAATAATACAAGGGTTTATTAAAATAAAAGGTAGGGACAGGTAAACGCGATGCTAATTCTAATTCTAAATTGGGATCCCACACACCAGACTGCAGATACGAGATGAGGGAATGAGTTACCAAAGAAACACGTTTGTCGTGTATTTGTGAAATGGTGCGTCCTTATCTGTCTTGTCGTCTTGCGTCCGTCGACCAACGCGGCTGGTGTCCGGCTCCTGCTCCACCAGGCCTCGAGCGATCCGCTCGCCCCGGCCTCGTCTGTTCAGCGGCACACCACAAGGTCCCTCGCTCCAAGCTCCAAAGCACCGAGCACCGCTCCAAGCACCACGCGTCCAACGCCCTAAAAGCACCACGCGGCCCAAAGCACTGCCAGCGATCTCCACACGAGGTCCACCGCGAAGAGAGACAGGAGAGAGAACAGCGTCTTGACGAGGAAAGCCACAGGGCGGAATGCGACTGCACCGCTAAGAGCCAAGTCCAAATCCAAGTGAGCTGCTGCTCCGAGCCAAGCGCGTCCTTTTTATAACCTTCCCGGTGACGTCAATCTTGGCGCACTCCCCAATCAGCGTCGCGTAGCTTCCCACCAGCCACCGAACCTTCCAGCGACTTCCCTCCAATCAACAACCTCCTTCTTAGATGCGTCTTCGCGCCTCCCGCACTGGTTGGCTGGAGGTTCGCGCCTACCACGCTGACCAATCACAGGCTCCCTGGGCATGTTGTTATGCAAGTTCGTGATGCGACCGGCGGCAGCCATCATCGGTGGTATCCTGGCCTGGTTTCCTGTCCGTTTTCTTCCAGTCATTGTTAGGGAAGGGAATTTAATTACTGTGCGCAATAAAGGGCCTATATAAGTGTTTACAGCGGTGCGTTGCCATAAGGGACAAAGGTTTGATGACCAGGTGTGACACACAAGGGCTGTTATCTTTAATCGCTGTCACTACCGAGCACACAAACATCCTGGTATGTTCACAGGTATACTCCTTAACCGACAAACCGGACTACACATGGAACTTATTACAGGGTAGATTCCCTATCGCGACAGACGAAGCATGTTACCTATTCAGATCTACCTGACTCTAGATATTGCTCTACCCTACCGACATAACAACATGATCTGTTTTTGCATTTTTCTTGTGAACCGGAGTGGTTTGCGGACTTACAAGCAGATGGCAGGCAGCCAATAGAGAACACACGGGAGAGGACAGTGGATAGTGCAGACAGAGAAGAAACAAGAACAGCAGAGCAGGATTTGAAAATATAGGCACTGATGCCATGTGGGCCCCTTGTCGATGAAGAGTCGAGGCTGGACAGAACTTTCTCTCCCTTCTCGGGTGTGAAAGTCCATGGGTTTTTGTATTGCCATTTTTTTGTTCTGGCTCTTGTGAATTCATAGCATGTCGATTTCAATTTAATCTAAAGCTTGCAACATTTGTGACAGTACAGAGCCTAATCATTGCTGTGTATGGACTGGCAATGTGTAAACTTGTATTAATTTTCAAACAAGAAATAACAAGAACATTGAGAAAGATGCAAGTAAAAATAATACATCTGTATTGCAAGAACAAAACAAAACAAAAATCGAATTTAGCTGAACAATATGCAGGTATCAACAACAAAACAGTGAGGTCAACAAATACAAACATCAACCAACAAAGCTTGTAAAAGATGCAGCCTTGGCAATTGCAAAGAAAAGGAAATGTACCGACAAGGAGATATCAGAAATAACTAACTTGATGAAAACAAGGTATAAGGGTTGAATATTGCAAACTGAGTGAGATTCAAAAAGAAGGCACATAAACTTCAATACCAAATAAAATACAGCAGAAGAGCAGAAGTTTAAAAGGTGACAAGCACAGTTCTGTATTACAACAGGACATGATAAGTCATGAAACATCTTAGAACTTGTTGAGAGATTTTCCCAAAAAGAATAAAAAGCATGCTTTAGTGTTCTGCAAACATGCTGTACACCGACAGTTATACCCAGGGCTGCTACTTCTGAGATAAAAAAAAAAATACTTATTGTTTCTGTTGATTCCATCCAGTCATCAAACCGAGTGGAATCCTGACGAATTATAGCCATTAATAGAAAATATAAATATAAATAAAATAGAAATAAATTAAATAATAAATAAAAAGTATAAATAAATAAAAATGTAAAATATTTTAAATAAAAAATAAAAAAATTTATTAAAATATAAATAAAATATTTCAAGAAACAGTTTTAAAATTATTATAGGAATCATAGGTTATCCAGCATAGGAAATATTTATCGCTCAAGAATGAGAAAAAAAAATTACATTTTTTTAAAACAGATATTCAAATGCTGAGCCTCACACAAGATTGGCAGTTAGTGAAAGATGGCAAACCCTTTCCTGGAAACTCACCTTTTCAACTTCATGTTGTGGTGTAGGTGCTGGAAGGGTATTCTCAGCATGAACAAGTTTCTCGAGCCTCTTTTGCAAGTGCTGCAATACCCGGCCACCTGAATTCCCAGATGGCAGCAAGTCGGCAATTTCCAACTTCTCGTCCAGCCCTATTACAGAATCAGAGAAAAGAACGTGTTTGAAGAAAGCATTTGCAATCTTTGTTAGGGTTCAATAAAGCATAAGTGTCGAACAAAATGACTTATTCTTCCAACAACAGTGTCGAGCACAAATGTTAAAACAACAGTTTTGGGTTTGGAGAATGCACATGTATTTTTCTGGGATACAAACAAAATCAACAGAAATTACAAATTGATGTCATATTCTTTTGTTGGAGTTTTGAAATTATATATTTTAAGTTGGCAGTTGGCCTGAACAAGTTGGCAGTTGTTTGGAATCTTCTCCACTTGTAGATGATCTTCCGGACAGTCAAATTATTGATTTCAAATTGTTTGGAGATCTTTTTAAATCCCTTCCCAGACTCGTAGGCATCTATAACCTTCTTTCTGAAGGGCTCAGAGAGCTCTTTTGATCTAGGCATGGTGACGCCACACACTTCAACAACAAAGAGCAAACCAAACTAAATGTCTGAGGTTTAAATAAGACAGGTTCCTCCAAGATCCTCTCTAACGATGTTTTAATCATTTGCACCTGAGCTGGTGCACCTGATTCTAATTTTAGGTATTTTAAGTAGTGATAAATGTGGGGGTGTACTTACTGTTTCCACATGCGAAATTTGCATTTATGTTTATTTAAATTATACAATGGACTACAAAATGTAAATGTTTCATGATATTTGTTATATTATATCACCTTTATCTCTCAATATTGTTGAAATGAAGATCAAATAGCTGTATGTTGAAATATGTTGAAAAAGTCAAAACTTTCCATGGGGTGAACTTACTTTTTCACGTGACTGTTTTCAGCAGGATATCTCAAAAAGTTGTGGATGGATGATTTTGATTAAATGTGATTCTGTATTGTGATTTTCTCGTCCACTCTGGGATACAAAACGTAAACTGTTCACCTGGCGGAGGTATGCTCTCTACTGAGTGCCGTTATAGTTGTTCTTGCAATATTCCTCATGTTGTTCTCATCTTAGTTTATGAAATGTGTTTAGACATCTACTTACAAATGCCTTTCTGGAAAACAAGAGATTTGTATTTTGTATAGTTTTGCAATATACCCAATATGTGTAATGATCAATTTCTTTGCTTCTCTTATGTAAAGCAAATCAATATGCCTTTCCTTTTTAAGTCGATCCGACATCAACACCATCAACTTCATATATCCTGTAAGATATCCATTTAATGAAAGAAATTACTTGTCGAACCAAAAATTCATATCTTTTGACATCATAAATCTTTAATGAATATATTATTCATGCCAAGTATATTCTCATTGATTATAGTCACCCTTTTGACATAATCCTTAGGTGATTTCGGACATGAGAAGACGCTCATGAAGGGGCAGAGAAAGCAGCGTGGAGAGAGGGAAATGGCGGATTGAATAAAGGCTGTTATCTCACTCCAGGGGTCCAGATCATTCGCCAAGTAAGCAACACAACAGATAGGAATGGAGGTATCTCATTGTTGTGTATGTATGGGTAAGCGAGTTGAAGAAAGTAAAATTGTGGAAAAGAGGAGAATGTATGATGATAGAAGGAAAGAAGGTGAGTTGAGTTTGTGAGACAAGAGAAGGAAGATAGGGGGATATAATGAGTATGTGGATATAATATAAGGTAAGGAGCAGAGAAAGGTGAGAGGTTAAATAAAAATTCTGCCATGTTGGCATATAAAATAAATAGACGACTCCACACGTGAAAGAGAAGAGAGTAGCAGAGTGTCTGAGTGAAGACTGAAGGGGCAGGATATCAAGGGAAGGGACTCGTATTCAATATATCAATGAGGAGGATGGGAGTCAGGGGGTTCCCCATGTAAACACACCTCAACATAATTTACTGGATGATGGCGTAATATGTATGCATCCAGGTAGGGAAAATAGAGTTAAACAACTCAGACAAAAAAAAAAAAAAAAAATGGAGAATCATGTCAGGATGGAATCCCCAAAAAACAACCAAACAAGGTGGGAATAACACCCAGGTGGGAGTAACGGACCTTCATATGAAACAGAAAACTCAGATGGTTTTCCGGTGAAGCCAGATCTCTCCACCACAGCACGACTTCAGACAAAAGGCACCCAGAACATGACACAGAGGGGAAGGTGGAGGGAGTGGGAGAAAAAAAAAATCACCTGTTACAATAAAACGTGACATCAAAATTTTCTCAATGGAAGTACCTGGAGAAGGAATTCTTCAGATTGGTCTCGGTTTCTGTTCAGAGCCAAGTGACGGTTTACCTTTACCCAACTTTAACATACCCCACTATGTTATCGAAGTTTCTGTGGCACGAGCTTATAAAAGAACACATTCTGGTTTCCCAGCAACACAAGTGTTGATGGGGCCTCTCGATTTGACTCGGGCACATTTGTCTTCTCTATCGCTGCTATCACATCTGAGGTATGATTGCCTTTACCAAAAAGTGCTGAGAGTCAAGGAAGTTGTTAAAATTTATTTACCTGTTTGCACTATTTCAGCAACATGACCACAATATGGCTCAAATTTAACCAAACCTATTTCATATATACAGTACAATATATTAACTAGATGGTATTCATAGAATACTTACCCTGCACAGTCAACTTATTGCAAGCAAACTATTCTGTTTTTGAAAGAAAATCTTGGATCCAACATGGCTGCCAGACCACGTGAACGATGACATCATAAATATATATTCTCCAATATAATTGTTGCATAGATCACGCTCAATACATTTCAAACTGATCAGACGAAGCGTTGTTCCTGTCGAATTATGAAGTCATAATTATGGCACCAATGACGTCATCATTAACGGTACCTATTCCCCACATGGAGTTCTTTTCAATGAGCCGTTTCAATTTTTCCATGCAGTGGTTTTGGAGATATAGAGGTGCAACATTTTTCGGTTTTTCCAAGATGGCACCTGTACCACATGACCTATGACGTATGACGTCATGATTATCAGTAAAATATTCGAAAGGAGGAGGTACTCCTATGGTGAAAATTTCGTGTCCATCACACCAATAGTTGCTGAATTTTTTTAAATAACGATCGCATAAGTGTTGTACTTGTCGACTTATGACATCATAACGAAGGCACCGATGACATCATCATGAACATATCTGATTCCCCATGGGGAGTACTTGACAATGAATCAGGTCTCAATTTTTTCCATGGAGTGGTTTCAGAGAAAACAGTCATGTGAAAAAGTAAGTACACCCCATGTATAAAGTTTTGACTTTTTCAACATATTTCAACATACAACTATTTGATCTTCATTTCAACAATATTGACAGATAAAGGTATTATAATATAACAAATATCATGAAACATTTACATTTTGTAGTCCATTGTATAATTTAAATAAACACAAATGCAAATTTTGCATGTGGAAAAAGTAAGCACACCCCTACATTTATCACTACTTCAAATACCTAAAATTAGAATCAGGTGCACCAGCTCAGGTGCAAATGATTAGAACATCGTTAGAGAGGATCTTGGAGGAACCTGCCTTATTTAAACCTCAGACATTTAGTTTGGTTTGCTCTATTTGTTGTTGAAGGGTGCGGAGTCTCCATGCCTAGATCAAAAGAGCTCTCTGAGGCCTCCAGAAAGAAGGTTATTGATGCCTACGAGTCTGGGAAGGGATTTAAAAAGATATCCAAACAATTTGAAATCAATCATTCATCTACAAGTGGAGAAGATTCCAAACAACTGCCAACTTGTTCAGGCCAGGCCGCCCCAGCAAGTTCAGCCCGAGAGCAGACCACAAGATGCTGAAAGAAGTCTCTAAGAACCCCAGAATGTCATCACGAGACCTACAGGTAGCTCTTGCCACTGTTGATGTCAAAGTGCACGAGACTGCCATTACAACGAGACTGCACAAATTTGATCTACATGGGAGGTGTGCCAGGAGGAAACCTTTGCTGTCCAGAAAGAATATCAGGGCAAGACTAAAGTTTGCCAATGAACACCGAGGCAAAGACCAGCACTTCTGGAACAATGTGCTCTGGACAGATGAGTCAAAGGTAGAGCTATTTGGCCACAGTACCAGAAGACATGTTTGGCGAAAACCAAAGGCAGCATTTGACCACAAGAACCTGATACCAACTGGAAAGCATGGTAGTGTAAATATTATGGTTTGGAGCAGCTTTGCTGCATCAGGGCCTGGGCAGCTCACCATCACAGAATCCACTATGAATTCTTCATTGTACCAGTGGGTGCTGGAGGATAATGTGAGCCCATCTGTCGGAAAGTTGAAGCTCAACCAAAGGTGGACCTTGCAACATGACAATGACCTTAAACATACCAGTAAATCCACCAAGGAATGGCTGGAAAGAAAGAAATGGAGGGTTCTGGAATGGCCAAGTCAAAGCCCGTATCTAAATCCCATCGAGATGTTGTGGAGGGATATGAAACGAGCTGTGGAGGGATATGAAACGAGCTGTGGATGCAGGAAACCCCTCAAACATCGCACAGCTGAAAGAATTCTGCATGGAGGAGTGGGAAAAATTTGTTCCCAGTCGATGTCAGAGACTGGTAGACAGTTATAAGAAACGCCTACTTGAGGTTGTTTCTGCCAAAGGGGGCAATACCACCTATTAGAGCCAAGGGTGTACTTACTTTTTCCACATGTGAAATTTGCATTTATGTTTATTTAAATTATACAATGGACAACAAAATGTAAATGTTTCATGACATTTGTTATATTATATCACCTTTATCTATCAATATTGTTGAAATGAAGATCAAATAGCTGTATGTTGAAATATGTTGAAAAAGTCAAAACTTTACATGGGGTGTAATTACTTTTTCACGTGACTGTGAAGGTGCGAAGTTTTTCCAAGATGGCACCTGTACCACGTGACCTATGATGTCATAATGATTATTAAAATATTATACAGGAGGAGGCGCTCCCATGGTGAAAATTTCATGTCAATCGGACCAACGGTTGCCAAGAAAATGAATTTTTTAAATGCAGACACGTACGGCACACGGCAGTACCTGAATGCTTAACCTCCCTTTTCGCTTCGCGAACGCAGGGTAATAAGCTATATTAAAAATATTGTTATGTGGAAGGGGGAAGGGAGCATTCATAGCTGGATTGTATTAAGAATAGCTTTGTTTGTGTGATCCCATATGTTAGATTACCGATTACTTTTTGGCAAGGTTTCTACCAGCTTTGCACAGTGACAGTGAGTTTGTTTTTCATTCTTCACATGAAAATTGCTCTCGTTCTGCCAAGTTTGATGGCGATTGTTGATGGACTGCAATCTTCAAGTCCTGCCATAAATGTTCTATTGGGTTCAAGTCAGGACTTTGATGGGATCATTCAACAACAATTTATTTCCTTCTTATTCAGCCACTCTGGTGTGGCTTTAGCTTTGTGCTTTGGATAAATGTCCTGCTGTAATCTGGATCTCCGACCCAGTTTCAGATTCATGGCTGA
Source organism: Myxine glutinosa (assembly GCF_964187855.1). NCBI lineage: Eukaryota > Metazoa > Chordata > Myxini > Myxiniformes > Myxinidae > Myxine > Myxine glutinosa. The sequence continues at coordinate 162,741,063 of NC_136261.1, forward strand.
CTCAAACAGGTTTTCATCAAGGATTCTCTTGGACTTTGTATCATCCATTGTCCCTTCTATACTGACAAGCTTGCCAGTCCCTGCTGATGAAAGCAGCCCCATAACATGATGCTGCCACCACCACGCTTGACAGTAGGGATGTGCTGACTGGGTGATGTGCAGTTAGGCTTGTGCCAGATGTAACGCTTGAATTTACAATAAAAAGTTCAATTTTTGTCTTGTCTGACAACAAAACCACATGCCTGCAGTATCATCAAGATACTTTTCCGTAAACTCCATACAAGCTTTTCGATGCGTCTTTTTCAGCAATGGCTTCTTTCTTGCCACCTGTCCAATGTGTCCACAGAGGCCAGCTTTGTGAAGGGAACAGGATATTGTTGATTGATGAACACTGACCCCTATCTCTTACTAAATTCACATATAGAGCCGCATAGAGCCTCAGATCTTTCAACATCAATGGTGGATTTACAGTGACATACAGAACAAGCTTCCAGCTTGCCCATCTGCTGAGTTTGGATGGGAAACCTGATCTGCGTAGAGTTGGGGTGGTATGATGTCTTCTACTTCTTAATGTTGGATTTCACCATATAATACCATATAATACCCAAAGGGATAATGAGTGACTTTGAAATCTTCTTACAACCCTCTCCTGAATGGTGCATCTCCACCACTTTATGTCTGACTTCTTTGGATAGCTCCTTGGTTTTCATGTTTGACTTGTTGATTGATCAAGTGAGTTGCACCTTAAAACTCCTGAGAAAAGTACGGACCTTAATCAAGTTAAACCACTGATTACACAGAGGTGAAACATATTACACTTATTTTTTAACCTTTCAAACAAATAATTTGCTCCTGAAGTGATTTAGTGTTAATAAGGCAAAGGGGATGAAAACTTATGCAACTGAGATTCATCTGATTATCTCTGTTAATCTGACTTATTCACATTTTGTCTGCATTTTTCAGCTTTATCATATTGGAGTACATTGTGAAGGATTATAATTGTGTACCCTGGATTAGATTAGGTACACCGTATCCCTGCGTGTCGAAAGAGACGACTAAGAGGGTTGGCGTCAGGAAGGGCATCCGGCCATAAAAACATTGCCTCAAAAAGAGAACCATGACAATTACAACTACATATGGGCAGGGTACAGCCCAAAGTGGAGATCGGTTTCTGAGGTTTGGGACATGGAATGTTGGGACAATGACAGGGAGATCAGGAGAAGTGGTGGAAGTATTGGTCAGAAGAAGAGTGGACATATGTTGTGTGCAAGAGACGAGATGGAAAGGAAGTGGTGTGAGAATGGTGAAGGGTAGGCAGGGACAGAAATACAAGTTTGTGTGGCAAGGGTGCCTGGAGGGCGTGAATGGTGTTGGTGTCCTGTTTTCTGAGGAGTTTGTAGACAGTGTGGTGAGTGTGACGAGAGTGAGTGATAGGTTGATGATGGTGAAAATGATGATTGGAAAGCTCTTAGTGAACGTCATCTCAGGATATGCTCCACAGGTTGGTCGGAGCGATGAAGAGAAGGACAAGTTCTGGTGTGCGATAGAGAAGCTGATGGAAAATGTGAAAGATGAAGAAGTTGTTGTGGAAGGAGGAGACCTAAATGGACATGTGGGAAGGAGTATGGACGGTTTTGAGGAAGTTCATGGGGGTTACGGATATGGTGTGAGAAATGGAGAAGGTGAAAGGATTTTGGAGTTTGCTGATGGAGCTGATTTGTTGATTTGTAATACTCAGTTCCAGAAAGAGGATAATAAGCTTGTTACATACACGTCAGGTGAGTCGACGACAACCGTTGACTACCTGATGGTGCGTAGGCGAGATAGGGGGCACCTCCGGGACACAAAGTTGATCCCGGGGGAGGAGGCTGTTTCACAGCACCACTTGGTTGTCTGCGACATAAGGGTGAAACGTGCGAGGAGTTCTCGGCGGGTGAAGTACCAACCGAGAATGAAGGTGTGGAGGTTGAAAGAGGTGACAGTAAGGGAAGCATTAAAAGAAGAGGCTGAGTCGGGAAGAGGATGATGTGGTTGACCTTGAAAGTGGTTGGATGTCAATGAAAGCTAGTCTGTTGGGAGCCGTTGGTGAGGTATGTGGATGGACAAAAGGACCACCGAGGCACTCGGAAACATGGTGGTGGGATGATGATGTTGGAAAGAGGATTGACGAGAAGAGGGAGAAGTTCAAGGAGTGGCAGAAGGCGAAGGGCACGGGAGCAGAAACAGCAGAGCATGAGAGTTATAAGGCAGCCAAGAAGGCTGCAAAGAAAGAGGTAGCAAAGGCGCAGGAGGCATGTAGGAAAATGTTCGGAGAACGCTTGGATTCGGAAGACAGTCAGAGAGCAGTATTCAGGATTGCAAAGCAGATAGCGAAAGAGGTGTGATGTGATGGGGGTGAGTTGCTTGAAGGATGAAGTGGGACAAATCGTTGTGGACCCAGATGGAATTAAAGGAAGATGGAAAAGATATATGGAAATGCTGTTGAATACAGAGAATGAATTGAATGGCAACATAGAGAGTAACCCAGTTTTAGGACCGGCAGAGAAGATAACTGAGAAGGAAGTTGAGGAAGCGACAAAAACAATGAAGAGGAGAAAAGCGGGAGGGCCGACGGGAGTTGTGGGAGATATGTTGAAGGCAGCAGGAAGTTGGGGTGTGAAGAGAATGACAGAGATCTGTAATCTGGCAGTGAAAGAAGGCCGCATTCCAGTGGATTGGGAACTGAGTACCCTCGTCCCTCTATACAAGGGGAAAGGTGACCCTCTAGAGCCTCGGTTCATAACCTGTGGGGCGCGCCCCCCAAGGGGGGCGTGAGCAATTTTCAGAGGGGGCGCGGGACGGCAGTATAAACGTCTAAATAACCCCAAACGGAAATTATAATCCCCCTACTGAAAAAAATTAATTAACCGAAAAGATAGCGCCTTATATAATTCCTAGTTTGTTTCAGTCTCAACTAACACTTCTTTTTTTCTTCCGACAGATTATTAACTGGAATCGAAGTCAATGGCAATGAGTGCGAAAAAGAGGAAATACCAAGAGGAGTACATCAAGTTCAGATTTGTGGCACTTCAAAAGGGTGACGCAGGGGTTCCTCAGTGCGTTATATGTTACAAGACTGAGCAATGATGCCATGCGGCCAACACGTTTGGAACGCCACTTGAGGACAACCCATCCTGAACTCGCAGACAAATCACAGGCATTCTTTGTGGCGAAAAGGGAAGCCTTGAAGCGAGCTAAGTTGGACAGCAGTGGGACATTTCGGCAACAGACGTCAAAGATCGTTGAGGCGTCCTACGAGATTGCCCTGCTAGTAGCAAAGAACAATAAGAGCCATAAAATCGGAGAGACTCTCATTAAACCGAGTCTACTGCGAGCGGCAGAGCTCATCCTGGGGAAGGATAGTGCTAACAAACTCTCGGCTATCTCCCTGTCGAACGATACCATCAAGGGACAGATCGATGAAATGTCTCAGGACATCAAAGAACAAGTGACTGACCAGATAAGGGCCTCGCCTGTCTTTGCCATCCAATGCGACGAAACGACAGACGTGGCTCAGTGTTCTCAGCTGCTATTTATGCTCGTTTCATATTAGGCGACAGCATGAAGGAGGAAATGCTATTTTGTCATCCCCTGGAAACTTACACGACAGCAGCGGATGTCTTTGAAGTGGTATCGAAGTTCTTCGAAGAAAATCGACTTTCATGGGACGCGTTGGTAGGTGTTTGCACAGACGGAGCTCCGGCCATGCTTGGCTCGCGTTCGGGTTTCGTTACGAAGGTGAAACAAAAGAGTCCCTCTGCTATTGGTACACACTGCGTTATCCATCGTGAGTCCTTAGCATCTAAGACCCTGCCCGCTGAAATGAGGGATTTCCTGAACCTGGCTATCAAGGTAGTCAATTTTATCAAAGGTGGAGCGTTAAACAGTCGCCTGTTCAAACAGCTGTGCAAGGACTTGGACTGCGATCATCAAGCCTTGCTTTTCCACACAAACGTGCGTTGGCTTTCGAAGGGAAACATGTTGGGGCGAGTCTACGAGCTGAGGGAAGAAGTCGCAACATTCCTAGACGTGCAGCGGAAGGCGGATCTCTACAAAATGTTCCAGTCCCGAGAATGTCAACTGTCTCTAGCTTCTAGAACAAAGACATCTTCGAAGCACTCGACGGTATCAACCAAAAACTGCAAGGGAAGCACATAAACATTATCACGCAATACGACGCCATTCGAGCCTTCATGGCTAAACTCGACCTCTGGAAATGCCGAATGGAGGCCGGAAACATAGCTTGTTTCCCAAACTTGGACTCTGCCGTTCCGGACGGCCTTCTCGATTCAAAGTTAAAGAACCAAATCATCGATCATCTGACTGAACTCAAAGCGGATTTCATCCGCTACTTTCCTGACTTGGACGAAAAGCGAAAGACCTGGAAATTCATCAGAAACCCATTCCAATGCGACGTAGCTGATGTTTCGGACGAGGTCCAGGAGGAGTTTCTGGAGCTGAAGTTCAACTCCTCGGCTGAGGATGACTTTGAAATTCTGGACCTGGAGACATTCTGGGTCAAGTATCTTCCTGTTTATCCTCTGATCTCGCTTCAAGCTGTTCGGATTCTGACGATGTTCAGATCCACGTATCTCTGTGAGGCTGCATTTTCCGCGCTGGTCGCTGTCAAGACCAAATACAGAAGCAAGCTGAACGTTGAAGGAGATCTGCGCTGTGCTCTCTCTGGCACGCGACCACGAATTCCGGATCTGATAGCTAAGAAGCAGTGCCAACCATCTCACTAAAATTTAGTGAGAATTTTGGCATTGCTTCTTTAGTGACTAAATTGTTGTTTCATTGATTTTGCGACCTTTGACGTGACATTTCAACAAACGTGTTTTGTGTAGTTACCCTTTCCTTTCATCGATCCGTGCCTTGAGCTTGTTTGCGTTTTGATGCAATAAAACGAGGTTTGTAATCTCTCCTTTGTTATTTTGAAAGAACATTATCTGTTCAGGGGTACCAGATCCAGTGTTTGAAATAAGCCAGGGCCCGCCAGGGCCCGGCCCTGGCTGCCATGCTTAGGGCCCTGGCTGTTAACAGAATCTACGTCAATAGCCAGGGCCCAGGGCCCAGCCCTGGCTGGCTTCAATATCAACGAACAAACCCCTCAGAATGCACCACAGAGCACCTAGAATTCAAAAATTTCCTGGGGGGGACCCCCGGCGAGAGGGGTAGCCCCTCTCGCGCTCTCCCCAACGAGCGGCTTCGTCAGATGTAGGTGGAGGAGGGCGTGGAGAAGAGGAACAATTGCTAAAGGGGGCGTGACACTAGAAAGGTTAAGAACCCCTGCTCTAGAGTGTGGCTCGTACCGAGCGATAAATTTATTGGAGCATGGAATGAAGGTATTGGAAAGGGTGTTGGAGAGGAGGATAAGGAACAAAGTGAAGATCGACGAAATGCAGTTTGGATTTATGCCAGGAAGAGGAACGACAGACGGGCTTTTTATTGTGAGGCAGTTGCAGGAGAACAACATGGAAAAGAGGAAGAAGTTGTTTCTTGGGTTTGTTGATCTGGAGAAAGCATTCGATCGGGTTCCATGCAAAGTATTGACATGGGCCACAGCTGTAAGGACGAAGGACGGGAAACAGTGGTGAGTTTGAGGTGAAGGTGGGAGTGCATCAGGACTCGGTACTAAGTCCACTACTATTTGTAGCTGTGATTGAGGTGCTGGCTCAGAACGTAAAGGAGGGATTACCGTGGGAGTTGTTGTATGCAGATGATCTGGTGTTGATTGCGGAAAGTATGGATGGACTGAAGGAAAAGATGAACAAGTGGAAGGAATGTATGGAGATAAAAGGTCCGAAGGTGAATATCGGAAAGACGAAGGTGATGGCAAGTGGTAAAGCATGTGGTGAGGTGGAAAGAACTGGGAAGTGGCCCTGTGCTGTGTGCAGGAAGGGTGTCGGAGTGAACTCCATTCAATGTACAATGTGCGCTGAGTTGGTTCATCAAAAATGTTGTGGTCTGAGAGGGTCATTAACCAGTGTGGCAACTACATTCAAATGTAAGGTGTGCACAGAGGGAGCTGCATATGGAGGAAATGTTGAGTTGGATCTTGGAGACGGCGTGAAGCTGGAAGGTGTGAAAACATTTTGCTACCTCGGAGACATGCTGAATGGAGAAGGTGGATCAGACTCGGCAACGGTTGCAAGAGTGAGATGTGCATGGAAGAAGTTTCGGGAACTGAGTGGCGTGCTGATGAGGAGGGGAGTGTCGTTGAAGCTGAAGGGAAAGGTGTATGCTACATGTGTGAGAAGTGTTATGATTTATGAGAGAGACATGGGTAATGAACGGAGAGCAGCAACGAAGGTTGGAAAGGGTGGAAATGCGAATGGTTCAATGGATGTGCGGAGTATCGTTGAGAGAGAAGAAGACAAATGATGAATTGCGAAAAATGATGGGAATAGAGCCTGTGATTGATGCTGTGAAGAGGAACAGGTTGAGATGGTTTGGTCATGTGTTGAGGAAGGATGAAAGTGACTGGTTGAGAAGAGTGATGGAAATGAATGTCGAAGGAAGTAGAGGACGGGAAGACCGAGAAAGACTTGGCTAAAGATGGTGGAAGAAGAAATGCGGGCAAAGCACGTGGGGTTAACAAGGAGAGATGCAGGAAATAGGGCAAGATGGAGAAGATTGTCATGGGGACCGCAAGGCTAACCCCTGCTCTAGCAGGGGAAATGGCCTTAAAATGCATGTTGTTGTTGTTGTTGTTGTTGTTGTTGTTGTATTGTGAAGACTCTATATATTACATTTGATTTGAAAGCATCATGAATAAGCTCAGATGGATTTAAAATGTGAAAACTATGGAGGGGGTGGATACTTTTGTCGGCCATTGTCTAGCATTAGTGTATGTTCTAAACAAGTGTGCAGTTTATGTGTGAAAATGATGGAGCATGTGTCGAAGTTTGATCAGGAGATGCTCTTTGACCACTCCAATCCGTAATGTGTCAACAGGCTTTCCCACCCCACCATTCCCCCCCTCATCAAGGCTTTAAATAATTCAATTTGTAATCTGTCTCTTTTTCTTTTCTCGTGAACTGCCACTAACCAGTTCTGTGAGCCCAACGAACACCACTCCCCTTCCCCTCCTTTCCCCCCACTCCCCTCTTCCACCTCAAAGACAGCAAATGTAATCGACATGAGCGTGTGATAATGTAAGAATTGCCAAAACCACAAAGACCACCAGAACCTCTTGAAACCGCAAGCAACTGTAGTAGACATGGCTTGGGAGGCCAGGCAGAGAACGAAATGGCACATGGTCGCGATGTAAGAATAGCTGAGGAGCAGTCAGTTTGCGGCAGTTGAAAATGGGCAGCGACTCCATTCAGAGCTCAGGAGAGTTCTGGATAAGCAGTTATTTATTTATTTATTTATTTATTTTTGTATACAGGATCGAGGCTCGTGAAAGAGCTGACATTTATCACACAAAAAATCAAACAGACACACAAAGTATATAATAAGGGGAGCGATAGACAAGATGGGGAGAGAAAGGAAAGCACACAAACACAACATTTGAGAGCAGGGATATCGGGAGATCTGTGGGAGGGAGAGGGCTTGGGGGGAGGAGGCGTGGGAAGGGGGGAGGGGTGGGAGAAGTATAAAACACAAGGACATTGCAAGGACTTCCAGGAAAGAAGTTGGTATTTCAAAAAAGTGGATGGTTGGGGGAAGATAAGAGATGGTGGTGAACAGCTGTTTTAAAGACCTGGAGAGAGGAGTGGGATTGAAGAGAGTGAGGGAGTTTGTTCCAGAGGTGGGAGAAAAGAGGAATTGAAAGAGTGAAGGTGAGCAGAGAGTCTTGATTTTGGCAGTTTAACCATAAGAGGGTTGCAGGCAGATCTTGTGCGACCTGGAGGAATATTTAGGGGACAGAGCCCAGAGAGAGCTGGGGGAGCAAGGCCGGAGAGGAGTCGGTAGAAGACAGAAAGACCACCAACCTGCCTGTGGTGAGTAAGTGAAAGGCCCTTGGAGTTAGCTTCATCGTGGGAGATTCCAATGATTCTGAAAGCTTTGGTTTCAACAGCGTGAAGCCGAGCCAGGTGCGAGGCAGGAGCACCGGCTCAGAGGGGAGAACAGTATTTCATTGAGCTGCGGATGAAAGCCTTGTATGTGGTGAGGAGCTCAGGTGTGCCAAGGAAGGACTTCGCACGACGGAGGATGCCCAGTCAGCGACTGGTTTTGGAGGCCAGATTTGAAATGGGGTTTTCCCAGGAAAGATCATGGCAGATAGTGCGACGCAAAAGCTTGAGTGACAGAACTTCTTCGAGAGGATTATTCAGAAAGAGGATGGAAGGGTTGTCCAGTCGGTATTTTCGGAGAGACATAGTAAGAGTGTGAGATTTGTCAGGATTGAAAGACATGTACCACTTGTTTGACCAGTCTGTGATTTTGTCCAGGTCCACAGAGAGTGAGGAGGCTGCAGACTGCCGATCTGAGGGATGAGGAATGGAGCAGCAGAGAGTGGAGTCATCAGCAAAGAGATAGAGAGGAATTTTCAAGAGAGTCAGAGAGATCATTGATGGAGACCAGAAAAAGCACAGGGCCCAGAACACTGCCTTGGGGAAATCCAGCCTGAACAGGAAGGGGAGAAGAGAGAAACCCATTCAGGGCCACACGATGACTACGATGAGAGAGGACATCCACAAACCATTGCATGGAGATTTCCATGGATACCATAGGAGGAGAGTTTGGTGAGCAGAGCGGGGTGCCAGACCGTATCGAAGGCACGTGATATGTCAAGGGAGACAGCTCTAATTTCCTGTTTGGCATTGAGGACCTCCATCCATTGTTGAGACAGCAGAAGCAGCATGTCCAGAGGAGAGTGACCTGGTCTGAAACCAAATTGATGATCAGAGATCAAGCCATTGGAGAAGACGAAAGATTTGATATCCAAAGCAATAATGGATTCCATGACTTTGCTGATAATTGGGAGAAGGCTGATTGGTCTGTGGTTACAAGGATCAGTTTTTGCACCTTTTTCGTGTAAAGCGGTGATGTTGGCCGATTTCCAAGCTGATGGCAGATGACGTTGAGCAAAAGAGAGGGTGAATAGAACACAGAAAAGGAGTGAAAGAGCGACAGAGCAGGATTTTAGGACCCGTGGGCTGATTCCGTCAGGTCCAGTTGCAGAATCAGCGTCGAGGGTTGACAGAAACTTTTCCACCTTGTCAGGAGGAAAAGACACAGAGTCCAGGAGCAGCTGGGTACGGTGGGTACAGAGAGGGATGGGTTTGGGACACAAGATTTTTTTGATTTTTTTTGTATACAAGATCGAGGCTCGTGAAAGAGCGAACATTAATCACACAGAAAGACAAACAGACACATAAAACAAATAACATCGGGAGCGGTAGACAAGATGGGGAGAGAGGGGGAAGGACACAAACACAACATTTGAGAGCAGGGACCGAGAGACATGGAGACATCGAGAGATCTGTGGGAGGGAGAGGGCTTTGGGGGGGAGGCATGTGAAGGGGGGGGGGGGGGGTGTGGGAGAGGTATAAACATATGGACACTGCCAGGATTTCCAGGAAAGAAGTTGGAATTTCAAACAAGGTGGATCTGGGGTGAATTAGTGGGGGTAGAAAAGATCAAGGTTTTGGATGGGGGAAGATAAGAGATGGTGGTGAACAGCTGTTTTAAAGACCTGGAGGGAGGAGTGGGATTGAAGGGAGTGAGGGAGTTTGTTCCAGAGGCGGGAGAAAAGAGGAATGAAAGAGTGAAGGTGAGCAGAGAGCCGAGATTTCGGCAGTTTAACCATCAGAGGGATGCTGCCAGATCTTGTGCGACCTGTAGGAATATTTGGGGGACAGAGCACAGAGAGAGCTGGGGGAGCAAGGCCAGAGAGGAGTCGGTAGAAGACAGAAAGACCACCTACCTGCCTGCGGTGAGCGAGTGAAAGGCCCTCAGAGATAGCTCATCGCGGGAGATTCCAATGATTTTGAAAGCTTTGGATTCAACAGCGTGAAGCCGAGCCAGGTGTGAGGCAGGAGCACCAGCCCATAGGGGAGAACAGTATTCCATTGAGCTGCGGATGAAAGCCTTGTATGTGGTGAGGAGCTCAGGTGTGCCGAGGAAGGACTTCGCACGACGGAGGATGCCCAGTCGGCGACTGGCTTTGGAGGCCAGCTTGGAAATGTGGTTTTCCCAAGAAAGATCATGGCAGATAGTGCGACGCAAAAGCTTGAGTGACAGAACTTCTTGGAGAGGATTGTTGAGAAAGTAGATGGGAAGGTTGTCCAGTCGATCTTTTCGGAGAGACATAGTAAGAGAGTGAGATTTGTCAGGATTGAAAGACATGTTCCACTTGTTTGACCAGTCTGTGATTTTGTCCAGGTCTTCAGAGAGTGAGGAGGCTGCAGACTGCCGATCTGAGGGAAGAGGAATGGAGCGGCAGAGAGTGGAGTCATCAGCAAAGAGATAGAGAGGATTTTCCAGAGAGTCGGAGAGATCATTGATAAAGACCAGAAAAAGCACAGGGCCCAGCACACTTCCTTGGGGGAACTCCAGCCTGAACAGGAAGGGGAGATGAGAGAAATCCATTCAGGGCCACACGTTGACTACGACCAGAGAGGAAGTCCGCAAGCCATGCATGGAGATTTCCATGGATACCATAGGAGGAGAGTTTGGTGAGCAGAGCTGGGTGCCAGACCGTATCAAAGGCCCGTGATATGTCAAGGGAGACAGCTCTGATTTCCTGTTTGGCATTGAGGACCTCCATCCATTGTTGAGACAGCAGAAGCAGCATGTCCAGAGTAGAGTGACCTGGTCTGAAACCAAATTGATGATCAGAGATCAAGCCATTGGAGAAGAGGAAAGATTTCATATCCGAAGCAATGATGGATTCCATGACTTTGCTGATAATTGGGAGCAGGCTGATTGGTCTGTAGTTGCAAGGATCTGTTTTTGCACCTTTTTTGTGTAAAGCGGTAATGTTAGCTGATTTCCAGGATGCTGGCAGATGACCTTGAGCAAAAGATAGGGTGAAAAGACCAGAGAGAGGGTGAGATAGAGCGGCAGAGCAGGATTTTAGGACCCGTGGGCTGGTGCCGTCTGGTCCAGTTGCAGAATCAGAGTCGAGGTTTGACAAAAACTCCTCCACCTTGTCCGGAGAGAAGGACACAGAGTCCAGGAGCAGTTGGGTTCGACTGGGAAAGGTGGGAACAGAGAGAGATGGGTTTGGGACTAAGGATTTTGAGGCGAACACAGAGTTGAGGCATTCGGCTTTGTCACGTGCGATGTCAACTGTGTGGCCATTTGAGGTAAGGGATGGGATGGAGGGGGAACAAACACCAGAAACGGATTTGACCAGACGCCAGCAGGATTTGGAGGAAGGAGACAGGTTTGAGAGTTCATTCTTGAGTGAGGAGAGATAGTGCTTCCTGGCACTCCTGAGGGTAGACACACACTTGTTCCGAGCTTGGTGGAAGGAACTGAGATTGCCTTCAGTTGGATTAGCCTTCCAAGAGGCAAAGGCAAGTTGTTTCAGGGCAACTGCCTCACCACAAGATTCAGTGTACCATGGACGGGAGGAAGGGTAAGACAATTGAAGGCGAGATGGGATAAATCTGTGCATGAGAGAGATCAGTTTGCTTTGGAAGAATTCCCAGGAAGAATTGATGTCAGAGGCAGTGGAGATGGGAGACCAATCCAGACGATTGATGGCTGCTTGAAGACCGTCCCAGTCGGCCTGAGTGAAATGCCAGACTCGTCGACGCTGAGGAGGCTCTCTGAGAATGGCCAGAGAGATGTCCACTTTGACAAGCACATGATCAGAAGAACCGATTGGAGCAGAAGAAGAGCAGCAGACATTAGCAGGGAAGTTTGTCATAACCAAGTCGAGAAGAGAAGATACTCCATTGGCTGAGATCCGGGTCGGGAAATTGACAGATTGTGTCAATCCCAGTGAGTCACAGAAGTCCTTTGCTGAGGTGCCATGACTGGTGAGAGAGGAACCCACACGCAACCAGGTGGCATGATGACAGTTAAGTCACCACATATGAGGAAGAGAGAGTTGGGATGAGTGGATAGAAGTTGGTCCATGTTGTCAGACAGTGAAATGTAGATGGAGTCATCACTGTTTGGGGGACGGTACAGAACACATATGAACAAAAGGTGGGAGCGGAGAGGAAGCCGTAACCAGAGGTACTCCTGCGGGTGAGGAGGAAAGAGGGCAGTGCAAGGAGAGTGAGGAAGAGAGTTTTTGACAAAGATAGCCACCCCACCACCAGGCCGAGGCTCAGGTCTATCATACCGGAGGAGGGAGTAACCAGGAAGAGATATTAAGGAATCAGAGACATCTTGAAGGAGGAAAGTCTCTGTTAAGCAGATCAAGTCTGGATTGTCAGAAGCAACCTGTATGGAGAGATCAGTCAGGTTTGAGCGAAGGCCCCAGATGTTTGAGGTCCATACCGTTAATGAAGAGAGAGGGGGAGCATCGGGTACAGGACAGGGGAGGGGAGGAGTAGGGTAAGATGAAGGATGAGAGGGGGAGGTAGGGAGAGCAGTTGATAGTGTGTCAGATGTTGCAGAAGAGTTCCAAGAAAGGGAAGGATGAGGAGGATGAAAGGTTTGATGGTGAAGGGATGAGGCACAGTGAGGGGTTGTTTGAGGGGGGGCAGAGGAAAGTAGAAGGTTTGGGGGGGTGGAGGTATGAGATAGAAGGGAGACGAAGTGGGGAGGAGGCAGCTTGGGGGAGGAGGGAGAATTGGAGAGGAATGGTATGGGGGAAGAATTGAATGGGAGTTTTGAAGGAGAGGAGTGAGGGGGGAGTTTAGGAGGGGAGGGGCAAGGGGGGAGTTTTGGAGGGAAGGGGCAAGGGGGAAGTTTAGAAGTGGAGGGGCAAGGGGGGAGTTTAGGAGTGTAGGGGCAAGGGGGGGATTTGGAGGGGAGGGGCAAGGGGGGAGTTTATGAGGGGAAGGGCAAGGGGGGAGTTCAGGAGTGGAGGGGCAAGGGGGGAGTTTAAGAGTGGAGGGGCAAGGGGGTAGTTTAGGAGTGTAGGTATTTAAAGGCAAACACAGAGTTGAGGCATTCAGCTTTTTCATGTGCGGAGTCAGCTGTGTAGCCGTTTGAGGTAAGGGGGAGGTGGAGGGAACGGAGGGGGAACAAACACCAGAAACAGATTTGACCAGATTCCACCAGGATTGGAATAGGGAGACAGGTTTGAGAGTTCGGTCTGGAGAGTGGAGAGATATTGTTTCCTGGCTCTCCTGAGGGTGGACACACACTTGTTTCGGGCTTTGTGAAAGGAAATGAAATTTCCTTCCGTTGGATTTGCTTTCCAGGAGGCAAAGGCAAGTTGTTTCTGGGCAACTGCCTCACCACAAGATTCCGTGTACCATGGACGGGAGGAAGGGTATGACAACTGAAGATGAGATGGGATGAATCTGTGCGTGAGAGAGAGCAATTTACTTTGGAAGAATTCCCAGGATGAGTTGATGTCAGTGGCGGAAGAGATGGGAGACCAGTCCAGATGATTGATGGCTGCTTGAAGACCGTGCCAGTTGGTCTGAGTGAAATGCCAGACTCGTAAACGCTGAGGAGGCTCGCTGAGAATGGTCAAAGAGATGTCCACTTTAACAGGCACATGATCAGATGAGCCAATTGGAGCAGAAGAAGAGCAGCAGACATTTGCAGGGAAGTTAGTCAGAACCAAGTCCAGAAGAGAAGATGCTCCGTTGACTGAGATCCGGGTCGGGAAATTGACAGATTGTGTCAGTCTCAGTGAGTCGCAGAAGTCCTTTACTGAGGAGCCATGGCTGGTGAGAGAGTTACCCACACCCAGCCAACTGGCATGGTGACAATTGAAATCACCACATATGAGGAAGAGAGAGTTGGGATGAGTAGATAGAAGTTGGTCCATATTATCAGACAGCGAGATGTAGATGGAGTCATCACTGTTTGGTGGACGGTACAACACACATATGAACAAAAGGTGGGAGCGAAGGGGAAGCCGTAGCCAGAGGTACTCCTGGGGGTGAGGTGGAGAGAGGGCAGTGCAGGGCGAGTGAGGAAGAGAGTTTTTGATAAAGATAGCAACCCCACCTCCAGGACGAGGCTCAGGTCTATAATACCGGAGGAGGGAGTAACCCGGGAGAGATATTAAGGAATCAGAGACATCCTGAAGGAGGAAAGTTTCTGTTCAGCAGATCAAGTCTGGTTTGGCAGAAGCAACCTGTATGGAGAGATCAGTGAAGTTTGAGCGAAGGCCCTGGATGTTTGAGGTCCATACCATTAACACAGCTGCACACCAGTCTCGGAGGCAGTCCGAGGAATACAGATCTGGTGAACAAGGACGTGATACAGCTGCACACCAGCCTCGGAGGCAGTCTGAAGAATACAGATCTGGTGAACAAGGACGTGACAGCTGCACAGCCGTCTCGGAGGCAGTCCGCGGAATACAGATCTGCTGAACAAGATCGTAACACAGCGACATGCCGTGATGGTAATATTTACCGATATGAACAATGATGTGGCTTTTATTGAAATTCTACAGATGCTGTTTTGATGTGATTTGATGATTTGCATGTGATATGATAGAACGGATGTTTATATGAATCGTTTAAAATAAAAATAAAAACCTTTAATTTCTGATATTTTGCCTTTTCATTTGGGCCTCCCAATTGAAGCTCCGCCCGTAGGGCGGGTACCGTTGCTCGTACCATTAATGAAGAGGAAGGGGGAGCATCGGATACACTTGACTTCAAGGAGAATCGGCACAGGGCCGCTCAGGGCGCATGATAGAGAGTGAGACGGGATTCAGCAGCACTGAACAAACTCGCACACCCCGAGAGACTGGGAAGCCGGACGCCGTCTGCCAGACCCTCTCTTCCTGCCAAACTCCACCATCGTAGCTCTCCCCCTTGATGCCGAGAACAGCACCGACCCCATGCAGACATCGCATGGGGACAAGGTTTCTCTTCTGTGTCTTGTGACCTGGCCCTGTCTGGATATCTGTCATGTGAATATGACAACATAAATTTCGTCGAACTTTGTGGGCGCGTGGGTTTGATCGAGTGAACCAATTATTGCGATATATGTGCCTTTCTTCTTGTTCTCCACACTCAATTTTGCCTCTGCCAATTACTAAACCTGTTACCACATTGGATTGTCGGGCTGGTGCATGGGTCAATATTTGGAATAAGAAAGGTGGTGCGCGTTAAATCCCAAACATTAAAAATTTGTCACACAAACCTCATCAGGAGGCTGCAGCCATCACAATTAATTTATCTGGAGTTTGCTTCGCCCGACATCCCAATTAACAGGGAAATTACCATCGGCGGCAGATCTCATTAGAGTTTCTGTATATCGAAAACCAAAGAAAAGATATTTTCGGCTTTTCCGGTGGACGGTCTCGAAAGACAATCCGTCGCTAAATTGGTGATCGCCTGGGTGGAGGATTTGACCGAGAGTCCACCCACAGTCCACCATTAGAATACTATAATTACCCTGCGCTCACGAAGCAAAAATCAGGGTTAGTCATTCGGAGGCATACGTGTGGCGTACGTGACTGCATTTTTAAAATTCATTTTCATGGCAACCATTGGTCCGATTGACACAAAATTTTCACCAAAAGAGTGCCTCCACCTGTACATTTTTTTATTCATAATTGTGATGTCATAGGTCATGTGGTACAGACACCATCTTGGAAAAACATTCATCATAGGTCACATGGTATGGACACCACCTTGGAAAAATGTTACATCTCTTTCTCCGAAACCGCTCAATGGAAAAAAATTGAAACATGGCTCATTGTCAATTACTCCCCATGGGGAATAAGATATGTCAATGATGATATCATAATTCAACAAGTATAACGCTTGATCCGATCAGTATGAACTTTTTTCTCTGTAAGTGTTGGTCTAATGGACACAATTTTCACCATAAGAACGCGTCCTTCCATCGAATATTTGAATGATAATGAAGACGTCATAGGTCACATGGTGCAGGCGTCACCTTGGAAAAAACGAAAAACGTTGCACCTCTATCTCCAAAACCACTCCATGGAAAATTGAAGCTTGGCTCATTGCAAAGCACTCCATATGGGGATTAAGTGTTGTTAACGATGACGTCATTGGTGCCATAATTATGAGGTCATAATTTGACAGGAACAACACTTCGTCTGATCAGTTTGAAATTTATTGAGCATGATCTATGCAACAATTATATTAGAGAATATAAATTAACTAGCAACAGTACCCGCCCTAAGGGCGGGGCTTCAATTGGGAAGCCCAAATGAAAAGGTAAAATATCAGAAATTGAAGGCTTTTTTTATTTTTAATGATTCATATAAACATCCGTTGAATCATATCACACGCAAATCATCAAAATCTAAACAGTACATGGCTAAACAGTTCATGGACGATCACGTACCACGTACGTCTCGCTCGCTCTCATGTTGTCCCGATTATGATCCTTCCGCAGGTTCACCGACTGAAACCTTGTTACGACTTTTACTTCCTCTCGACAGTCAAGTTTACTCATCTTTTCGGTGCACCGGCACGAGCCGAGAACGGCCCGTGCAGGGGCTGATCCGAGGATCTCATCAAACCGTCCGATCGGTGGTAGCGACGGGCGGTGTGTACAAAGGGCAGGGACTTAATCAACGCGAGCTGATGACTCGCGCTTACTGGGAATTCCTCGTTCGTGGGACACTGTCTCAAGCCCCAGTCCCCATCACGGATGGGGCTCAGCGGTTTACCCGAGCCTGACGGCGAAGGGCAAGGTACACACTGGCCCGTCCGGTGTAGCGCTCGAGTGGCCCCTGACATCGAAGGACATTAAACGTTCATAAAACATGAAACGTTCATTAAACATTAAACGTTCATTAAAGGATTACGAAACGAAAAACATTACGAAATTACGTTCACACCTTCACGTCAAACACTACCGTGAACACATACATCGTCACAACATCGTCACAATGAGAACATCGTCACAATGAACGTTATGCGAACGCGAATGTTATGCGGGAGTCCAAACCTGAGAATGCTGGAGACCAAAGCTGAAATTGGGAAAACGAAATAGCCTGTTTTACTCCTGGAGATGCCAGGATTACCCACCCAAAATATCTTTGCGATCGGTTCAGCAGTTTTTACGGTACCTTCGAACAGACAGACGGACATTTGGTGAATTATAGTCAGATGATGTAATCGCTCATGTGGTCTGGCAGCCATATTGGATCAAAGAAAAAAAAAAACATTCAGAAATAGAAGAGTTGGCTCGCACCAAGTTGACTGCACAGGGTAAGTATTCCATGAATACCATCTAGTTCAATAAGTGTTTGTTTGTTTTACTTCTAGGGACTCCTGATAACCTGGAGTGCATGAGCTGAAAACTGCTAGTTGTATTTGGGGTGTGACGTGGCAGTTTTAGGGGGTTCCATTGTAGGGGCATCCATGAGGTTGGGTTATTCACCTAAATCAATCATCATTTACCTGTCTTTTCCATCAATGTGTGAGATAGCTTCCAGAAGTTTCCTATGTAGTCTAGTAGGAAGACTAGGTCCCCCTGCACCCCCCGGAGATATACTTCTAATCAGTGTTTCTAGATTGGAAAAAATGTGTAGAAAATGACTAGCTATGGCCCCAAGCTGAAAAAATGTCCCACATACCATTTTTATGCAAATTACTGCTGCAAATTTTATGCAAAATTATGCAAATTTTATGCAAATTTTTGATGAGGAGTAGAGTTGAGGGGTCTTTGAGGGCTTCATCGAGGTGCTCTCGGTTGCAAGACTGGGTCATTCTGAGAAGCACAGCAGGGTCAGAGATCATGATGTTCTCCTCCTCAGTGAATCTCTCCATCAACAGCCTCTCCATTGCCTCACACACTGTTTTGAGGCAAAAGAGGGACTTTGCGTAGGCCTTTCCACTGAGAACACCTTTGAGAGATCCACTTGTTACTAGTTGTGCCTCAAAGAGAATCTCTGCATATCCAGAACCACGCATCTTGTGTCCAGTGAGCATCCCGATGTAGTTCATGGATGTGTGGAAGGGTCCAATCGTTACTACATGACTAGCAAATTCATTTGGCCAGCGCCAGATGATGGGAAGGGCTTTCATGCAGACACCCAGATCAAATGTATTCAGGACCCATCTCTGACCCACCTCAGCAGTTGCTGCCTCGGAACGCTTCAGTAGCTCACGAACAACTGCGTTGTCTGTGATCGGTCTGTGCCTGGTGCCTGCATGGCATGGCAATGGCCTGCAGCCTGTGCCTGGGCTAGGGGGTTTCACCTCTGCAACTGGTTCTCCCCCACCCAGCAAATCAACAGTCGACTACTGCACGCCTATCCACCAACCGATCACAGACAACGCAGTTGTTCGTGAGCTACTGAAGCGTTCCGAGGCAGCAACTGCTGAGGTGGGTCAGAGATGGGTCCTGAATACATTTGATCTGGGTGTCTGCATGAAAGCCCTTCCCATCATCTGGCGCTGGCCAAATGAATTTGCTAGTCATGTAGTAACGATTGGACCCTTCCACACATCCATGAACTACATCGGGATGCTCACTGGACACAAGATGCGTGGTTCTGGATATGCAGAGATTCTCTTTGAGGCACAACTAGTAACAAGTGGATCTCTCAAAGGTGTTCTCAGTGGAAAGGCCTACGCAAAGTCCCTCTTTTGCCTCAAAACAGTGTGTGAGGCAATGGAGAGGCTGTTGATGGAGAGATTCACTGAGGAGGAGAACATCATGATCTCTGACCCTGCTGTGCTTCTCAGAATGACCCAGTCTTGCAACCGAGAGCACCTCGATGAAGCCCTCAAAGACCCCTCAACTCTACTCCTCATCAAAAATTTGCATAAAATTTGCATAATTTTGCATAAAATTTGCAGCAGTAATTTGCATAAAAATGGTATGTGGGACATTTTTACAGCTTGGGGCCATAGCTAGTCATTTTCTACACATTTTTTCCAATCTAGAAACACTGATTAGAAGTATATCTCCGGGGGGTGCAGGGGGACCTAGTCTTCCTACTAGACTAATGATGATATGAATCATGGTCTCCATCAGCACCCTAACAAAGAAAAAAACAAAAAAACAATCACTACATAAAGCATGAGAAAATAAGTAACAAACATGAAAATCTTGACAAAAACTGAATTGTTGTTCACATGTCCTCAAACTTATAATTGGTGTTGGGTTATACCAAAGTAATAATAAAGAATTGAGGTGATTTGCGGTCATGTGGTGCCCTCCCTCCCACCAACCTTCAATCAAGAAGAAAATATTCAAATTCAGTTAAAGTACCACTCACCTGACCACTGCTTTCCTCAAGCTCCAACAACTGCCCATCCCCATCAATGCCGTCAGAAAAATCGAAAAGCAAAGGGGGCCTGGAAGAGATAAAACCAAGACGCAAGAAGTAAAAACCAACTTCAGGTTTTACACAATCTCTGCCACAAATCGTGCATGAGGAACAACTACATTTCAACGAAATGGTATATTTTGAATGCAAATTGGAAAACGAACCTGCAGTTTAGTAGTGCTTAGGCTGCAGTTTAGTAGTGCTTAGGCTGCAGTTTAGTAGTGGATACATTCGTCCTGATCGCATATGCACAAAGAGGAGTGAGATTTTTTTGTTTTGTTTTTTACTCTGTCTGCAGTCAAGCAAAACTGAACATCACTCGAAATATGAAAGTTACTGTTTTTAAGGATGCCGTAAAGGACACAATCATCAGGCATGAAGAACTAATGTAACGTGTTCGATAGGGTGATATAGTCGACACTGTGTCAATGGCAATAAATTAGGGAATTCATTTTGTGGAGAGTATACTATAGTAGAAAGGAAGTCAAAAAATTTGTCCCAATTTACCAGAATATAACGATTCGCAACCAATTGTACAGCAATACAACTATAAAATAATACTTAAAAGTTACGATAGTACAACTACAAAATGTACCATAGTGATACTTTAATACTTTGGAAGACTATAATACAGGGTCATTTTTTTTATTTGACAACACTAAATAATTCCCATACACTAAAAACTATATTTGTTAGGGACCTAATATTTTGCATAAATGCAGTCTAATGTTACAGAAAGATGTAACATGATCCTGAGAGTTATGAGGTATCGTGATTTATCACGTGACCTGGCAGTGACGTTTAATGGTTTTGACTCAGTCGTGCCATGGTGCTCACTGTGGAAGAGCTCACTGTGGAAGTGTTTTTCGTCAAACATTACTTCAAGAATGTATCCTTTCGGGAATGTCAAATTGCATTTAAGTCGCTTTAGTGATCATACAAAACCTTCAAAATCAGTGGTATGGAAACTGGTGAAGCAGTTCAGAGAAACAGGCTGCAGAAAAGGTAAAAAAAAAAACACATTCCCCAGCCACATGTTGTTACACCGGAGAAAGTGGATGAAGTGGGGGAAAGAATGGAAGCAAGCCTGAAGAAATCTCGGAGATGTTTAGCACAAGCTCACTGCTCATATTCCAGTGCATGGAAGGTGGTGAAGACACTCAAACTTTATCCCTACAAAATTGGTGCAGTACATCAGTTACTGGAGCCAGCTAAAGACAAACGTGTAGCCTACTGTGAGTGGATACAGAGGATGGAAAGAGAACAAGACAATGTGTTGGATGTTGTGTTTTTTTTATAGACGAGGCATGGTTTCATCTTTCTGGGTATGTAAATTCACAAAACACTCATTCATGGCTAAGTGAACAACCTCATGCAATGCATGAAAGGCCATTACATTCCACAAAAAATGTTTTGCAAGTCACCAAATAATTATTGCCCAAATTTTCTTCTCAAACAGTAAATTCAGAACGTTACATCAACATAATCCATGAGTTTCTTGGGCACCTTACAGAGGATGAAATCAACAAAGTATTATTTCAGCAAGATGGTGCCACGAGTCACACTTCAAGATACAGAATGAACAAACTTCGGCTACTCTTTGGTGACCATATAGTGCCCAAGTCATTATGGCCACCTCAATCCCCAGATCTTACATCGCTAGATTTATTTTTGTGGGAATATTTGAAGGATATAGTATACGCTACAAATCCAAGCAGAATCTTCCACGAAAGGGAGGCACATTATCGCCAGCACCCGAGCCGCATTCCAAATTCCTGTTCTGATGACTTTTGGGGAGATAGACAGATCATACAGAGCCACCCTTGCCTGAGACATCTAACATTGACAGTGAATCTAATTTGAGGGAGAACACTGGGATTGGAAGTTTACAGTATAATGGGTCATAAGTCCGATACGTCTTTGAGGGCATAAAGAGGAACACAAAGAGAAATGTTTGCACAAAACACTGAAAAAACAACTTACAACAAAGAGAAACATACAAGAAACAATAAAAACAAAAAACATGATAATTCCTTTTGAAGTAGATTACCTTTAGTACAATCACACCTTCGAGGATTAACTGTTAGCGGAAATGAAGTGTTGGGTTCTTGATGGGGTTTTTTTTTTGGTTAAATTCGGATAAAAACGTGAAATTTCAAATGTTCAATTTGGCCGGGACCCATTAATACGAGTGCATTATGAGGAAATTACAAGATGTATTCAAGATAGGTATCTAAAAATACTCTCAATCAAATATATATATATATATATATATATATATATATATATATATATATATATATATATATATATATATATCTATCTATATATATAAAGTAGAATTGGCCTCTGTGTCTGTATCCTGATCTATCTATGATCTCTAAGATCTCGAGAACCCGTGGACGGATTTGCGAGCGGAAAGTACTGTTCGACTCGGGATGGTCCCAGGAATGTCACGGAGACATAAACATTTAAAAAATTTCGGGTTTTAAAATTAGCGTATTATTAGCACTAGCAGAAGAGAGAGGGATTCGAAGGGAGGGAGCGCAGCGCTTCTAGCGCTTCTGACTACAGCACACCTTAAAATTAAAAAAACTTCGGGTTTTAAAATTAGTGTGTTACGCGTAATTAGCGCTAGCAGAAGAGGGAGGGAATCTAAGGGAGGGAGCGCAGTGCTCCCTCCAGCGCTTCTGTTAGCGTAATTAGCGTATTTCGGAACGTTAATTTTTCAACTTCATTATTCGGAATCAGTACGTCCCAGAGAACCTTCGTAACGTTAATTTTTCAACTTCATCCGATTGACATGGGACCAACGGCATGTGACAAAGAGTGAAACATACAGGCTACATTTATTTGACGACAATGAGTTCCGACTTCCGACCTCGGTGGGATGACAGGCTGAGTCAACCCCCCTGGTGTGAAGGGGGAGGAGGAGGGGAGGGGGAAGAGAAGGGGAGGGGAACGAGGGGGAAGGGGATGGGAGGGGGGAGGGGAGAGGGGGAAGGGGGAGGGGGGAGGGGGAAGGGGGAGGGGGAGGGGGGGGAGGGGGAAAGGGGGGGAGGGGGAGGGGAGGGGCCCTTCTTCCCCTGGGCACCCCCCGCACCCTTCCCTCCCCCCCTTCCCCTTCCCCCTCCCCCCCCATTCCCCTCCCCTTCCCCCTCCCCTCCTCCTCCCCCGCTTCCCCCTCCCCCCTCCCCCCCATTCCCCTCCCCTCCTCTTCCCCCTCCCCTCCTCCTCCCACTCCCGTGCAAAGCCGGGTACCTCTGCTAGTATATATATATATATATATATATAATATATATATATATATATATATATATATACACATGTATATATATATATATATATATATATATATATATATATATATATAGTTGCGGATATGAGGATTGTATTTTTTTATTGTGTTGTATTGTGGTAAATTGTTGTGTAACATTGCTTGATTCTGGCCCCTCCTGCCTCCAGTGTTGTGTAAAGGTCAAAGGGCATCCCGGTAGTTAATTCCATAAAGCATACATTGAAGGACACTATAAAACCCTTGTTCAGTAGTTTATTTCCTTATTATGTGTATCAGGGTAAGGCCTTGTCTTCCATTAAAATGACACTCCATTGCACCAAGTGAAATAGATAGATTCCCTTCATTCCCATTCCCAAAACCTCCATTTCCCCTTTCGTCATGGCCAAGTCTCCATTGCCAACTGCACTGGGCAGTTGGCCAGTTTGTTACAGCTGTGGGTTGTTTTCGCCCCAAAGCCGCCATTGAACATGTGCTCGGGTTGGGGAAGAAAGGCGTGCCCGCCCGTCGTCATCAAGGGCGGACGGAGCCAGAGGGTCGCGCGACCAACCAGGGCCGAGGTGAGCACACCGATGGGCGTGTCCTAAAAGCCGGCGGCTTAATCGCCAGAGGCGCTATAAAGGCGCGCGCGCAAGAAGTTGCGAAGAGCTGAGTTGTGTGGTTTTTGGTCAGAGTTGGTCGTCAGTGGTGGTCAGTGGTTGCATTGAGTGGTTGCGTTGAGTTGTCGGTAGTGAAGAGTGGTTGGACAAGGAAAGAGAGAGGAGAGAACCCGTCACGCCAGACCCCCCACCAGCGCGTCGGCTCCACCAAGCAGCTCCGACCCGTGATCCCGCACACACGACAGGATCGGTGGCATCAGCGGCCGTCGAGGTCCAGCCCGACGTCCCGTGCGGGATCAAGCTCCAGCCAGCTCCGTGCCGTCCTCCCCCTCCAGCCACACACCTCCTTCCAGCCAATCCACTCTGCAATTCCCCATTCGTGTACGTGAGTTTGTTCTGTTTGTTCTGTCCAGGGAATAAGTTAAGCTTGTATAGTTACGCTAGTAATTTTCACTGTGTCACCTGCTTTTTCCATGTTCGCTGTATATAACCGTGACTGCTCCTTTTGCTTGTGTGTGTAAATAATAAATCCCGTTACTCTTCTGTACGTCTTCTTCTTCCTCTTTACATTCGGTCACTTTAGAGTTTTCCATATTGAATATCTGTGGCGCGATACGGCCAACGTTCGGGTGAATCGGGTGAATCGGGGAAACTGTTAGGTCGCGGTGCCATCCGCTCGGCAAACATAACATCCTTAACAATATATATATATATATACATATATACATATACAGGGTGGGTGGAAAGTCACTCCCTATTTTAAAGTACTTATAATATATTATATAATATACATATTAATCCTATCTAATTATAGATAATTCTATCTGTCATAATTTATAAGTACTTTAAAATAGGGAGCGACTTTCCACCCACCCTGTGTGTGTATATGTATATGTATATGTATATGTATATGTATGTATGTATATGTATGTATGTATGTATGTATGTGTATATATATATATATATATATATATATATATATATATATATATATATATATATATATATATATATAATCAGGTCACTCCATCCCCGTCCTCTGGTCGGCTCAGCGCACTCTCACTCTTCGTCCCAGCGCACCTGGTCACACAACGCATACGATCGCACGTCCTGCCTACGAACCCTGGCTAAATCACCTGAATTCATCCCTACTGTTCAAAACAACATCAAGCTCACCCTGTTCAACACCCGGTCCCTCAACAACAAATGCCTCATCCTGAACGAATACATCCTGGATAACAAACTGGACTTTCTCTGTCTCACCGAAACCTGGCAACAACCTCTGGACTACTACACACTCAACCTCACCACACCCAATGGATATTCCTACGTCAATAAACCACGCTCGGAGGGCCGAGGTGGTGGAATTGCCGTTATCCACCGTCAAGACATCAAGACCAACCTCATCTCCATCTCATCTGCTCCATCATTTGAACACCTGGCTTTTAAACTCACTGGTCGCACGCAGTCAGTCATGGCTGTCGTCTACCGCCCTCCCAAACCACACCCATCATTCCTGTCTGACTTCTCCTACTTTCTGACCCAGCTATGTTCCCTCTCCCCCTCAATCCTCCTCCTTGGTGATTTCAATATCCACATGGACTCCACTGACTCCACAATAACCACTGACTTCACTGATTTACTCACCTGCTTTAACCTCACTCAACATGTCGACTTTCCTACCCATATCCGTGGTCACATTTTGGACCTTGTCTGCTCCACTGGATTAAATTTGCACCATCTCTCTGGCTCCGACCTCACCCTCTCTGACCACTTAGCCATCACTCTGACCATCAACATCCCCGCCCCAACACCAAGGCATTATCGCACAATCAACTTCCGTAAGCTAAACGCTCTTTCACCGACCTCATTCTCATCCACCCTCTCTGAAAAAATGTCCACTTCTCCCTTCATTGACCTCCACACCCCTTCCGACCTCACTGACTACTACAACCACACTCTCTCCTCCTGCCTTGACCAGCTTGCGCCTGTAAAAACCAAAACAGTTTCTTTCACCCATTCTGCTCCCTGGTTTACCCCTGAACTCCGCCTGATGAAAACTCGTGCTCGCCAACTTGAAAGACTCCGCAATAAAACGGGTCTCACAGTTCACTCCCAAGCCTACAAGGACCACCTACAACACTACAAAGATGCCCTCTCCCGTGCCCGCTCTGCCTACTACTCTCAAATTATCCACTCTGGCTCCGGAAACCCAAAAGCACTCTTCTCGACAATAAACAAACTCCTCCGCCCCCTGAACACCACCACCCAGTCATTCACAGTAGACAACTGCATCTCCTTCCTCTCTTTCTTCCAACGCAAAATTGACAACATCTACAACAGCTTGACCACCGCTGCACCCGCTCCCCCTCCAACCACCTGCCCCCCCTTGTCCTGCCATCCCGTCTCGGTTCTCCCCAATCTCCCCTACTGACCTCTCTGAACTCCTCATAGGAATGAAAACTGCCACCTGCACTCTTGACCCCATCCCCTCCAGCTTTGTCAAAGCCTCCCTCCCTGCTCTCTCTCCACTTATCATTGCAACAATAAACTCCTCCCTGTCTACAGGCATCGTCCCACCTTCCCTCAAAATTGCTGCTGTTACCCCCATTCTAAAAAAACCTGGTCTAAACCCTGACACCCTAAACAACTTCAGACCCATCTCCAACCTACCCTTTCTGTCAAAAGTTTTGGAACGCGCTGTAGCCACTCAACTCAAACATCATCTCTCTGCCAATAACCTGTATGAAACATTCCAATCCGGATTCCGCTCCAACCACAGTACTGAAACTGCTCTCCTCAAAATCACCAACGACCTTCTCCTCTCCTCTGACGCTGGCAACCTCAACATTCTCGTCCTCCTCGACCTCAGCGCTGCCTTTGACACCATCGATCACACTATCCTCCTCACCCGACTTGAATCCACCTTTAACGTTACGGGCACTGCCCTCTCTTGGATTAAATCATACCTCTCTGACAGATGCCAGTTCATCTCCATCAATAACTGCAAATCCCCCACTGCTCCCCTCCCCCAAGGTGTCCCCCAAGGTTCAGTTCTTGGCCCCCTCCTCTTCATCCTTTACCTGTCCCCCCTCGGTCACTTAATCCGCCGTCATGGTCTCCAATTCCACTGCTTCACCGATGACATCCAGCTTTTCATCTCCACCAAGTCCGTCTCCACCGACACCCACTCTATCCTGACAAACTGCATCACTGAAATAAAATCCTGGCTTCAAATCAACTTCCTCAAGCTTAACTGTGATAAATCTGAAATAATCATCATTGGCCCAAAAACGCTCACAAAATCCACCCATAACTTTGCCCTCAACATCGACGGTATCCCAGTATCCACCTCCCCTCACATCCGGAATCCTGGCGTCATCTTTGACCAAACCCTTTCCTTCGACAAATACACTAAACAGATCACAAAGTCAGCCTTCTTTCACCTGAAAAACATTGGCCGTCTCCGCTCATCCCTCTCCTCCACGGCTGCAGAAACCCTCATCCACGCCTTCATCACCTCCCGGCTGGACTACTGCAATAGCCTCCTCTATGGTTCACCCTCAAAAATCACCAATAAACTCCAATACATTCAGAACTCCGCTGCCCGTCTACTCACACATTCCCGGACCCGTGACCACATCACCCCCGTCCTTTACAAGCTTCACTGGCTCCCCATCCCCCAGAGAATCCAGTACAAAATCCTCCTCTTGACATACAAAGCCCTCCATAACCTGGCCCCATCCTACCTGGCTGACCTCCTCTCCAGACACACTCCACCCGCAACCTCCGCTCTGCTGGTACCAACCTCCTGACCCCCTCCATCCAGACCAAATTCAGATCCTGGGGGGACAGGGCCTTCTCCATCGCTGCTCCCACCCTCTGGAACTCACTACCTCACACCATCAGAGACTCCTCCTCACTCACCACATTCAAAACATCACTAAAGACCCACCTGTTCAACACTGCATTCAACATTCAACCCACAGCATTTAACCCCTGACTATCTCTTCTCCTTCTCCCTCCTTTTGCTTTAAATATTTCCCTATTGATTCTTGTCTTTTTGCAATTGTTGTTTTTCATGTATTGTTATGCATTATGTTTGCCACTCTGTCAAAGCGCCTTTGGGCTTCTGGAAAAGCGCTATACAAAATAAATGAATTATTATATATATATATATATATATATATATATATATATATATATATATATATATATATATATATATATATATATATATATACAGACTTGGCATTTAATATGGAATATTTTTTTTGTGGGGGTGAACTTACTTTTCAAGATGACTTAGAACCAAAAGTTCATTAGAATTATGTTGAAATTATTCTAGATTTTGTTAATGTGACCTTTAAAAGAAACAAAAACCACATTTGACATTTTTGAAGTAAATAAATTGATCCTTGAAAGTGATGTAAACTGATATCGAAATCAATTCACGGACAGTACTGTGTTAAACTTCTGTACGTTTTCCAGAAGTATCTCTTTATTTTGCACATTAGCCAAAATTTTTTTCAACAAAAACAAAAGTTAAATTATGACTGGGATTACGGACAGTAAAATTACAGTTCAGTACTTCGTGTAACCCCCACGAGCATTCAGGAGAGCACGTACACGTCGAGGCATGCTGTTCACAAGATTTGCCAAGGTTTGGACAGGAATCGCTTGCCATGCAGTGACAATAGTCTGCTGCAATTCACGCACAGAGGTCGGCTGCTGGTACAAGTTGTCGATTTGACGCGTTAATTCTGCCCACAAGTTCTCTATCGGATTCATATCCGGGGACATGGCAGGCCACTCCATATGCTCGACACCACGGTCAGCAAGAAAATGTTGGATCATGCGAGCACGATGAGGCCGTGCATTGTCATCTTGGAAGACAAAGTTTCCTCGAAAGGCTGCACGAGCAAATGGAAGCAAGGTTTCTTCCAGAATAGCCCTGTACTTGAACTGGTTCAGGTTTCCAATCAGAACAACCAGGTCAGTTTTTCCCCCTGCATGAAAATCAGCCCAAACGGTCGCCCCACCACCTCCAGCTTGGACTCTTGGCACAATACAATCTTCGTTGTAGGCTTCATGCACTTGTCTGCGCACTCGGTTGCGGCCATCTTGACGACAGACCAAAAATCTAGACTCGTCACTGAAGGTCACGTGATTCCAGTGTCCTGGCTGCCATTGACGGTGCTCTCTGGCCCACTGCAATCGGCGCTGGCGGTGTTGTATGGTCAGGCGTGGCTTTCTCAGGGGATACCTGGCACGATAGCCTGCTTGAACCAGTCGTTGGTTGACTAGCCTTCTGGATACAGGCACATTTGTCAGTTTCTGCCACTCAGCCCTAAGCCGATTAGCTGACTTGGTACGGCCATTGCGGACTAACCGGTGCAGCTGGCGATCATCCCTCCTTGTGGTTCTGCGGGGATGTCCTGGCCTCGGTATTGGAGTAGGGACACCCCTCTGAGCATTTCGTTTCAGGATCTTTGACACCTGACCTTGAGTGATGCCATACTGCCGAGCAATAGCACGCTGTTTCATGCCGGAATTTCGTAAAGCCACCACTAAATGACAAACAGCATTGTCGAGTTGACGGACCATATTAAATGCCAAGTCTGTGTGTGTGTATGTATATATATGTATATATATATATGTATATATATATATATATATATATATATATATATATATATATATATATATATATATATATATATATATATTGTTGCGAATATGGAATTTGGCCTCCATATCCGCTTGTAAATATTCCCCTATTTTCTCCAATACTCCCCAACTTTCCCCAATCCCCCATTCCCTAGTCCCATTGCATGTAAATAACAATCAGTAGAGCCGACCTTCCCCTTATTCCCCCATTAAATGTCGTGCCCAGGTCCACCGCACCACACGTAGACAACTTTCGGACATCTTCCTAGTTATTCTTATTCTATGTCAGTTAAGGCCTCGTCTCCATTAATTATGACTCTTCGTTGCACCAGAATGTGATTATATGGCATCAGTAGTGAGTTTAGGACCTTTCCCATACCTCCTTCCATCTTCTTCCCCAACAATTACAACAACAACAGAGGAGATGGCGGCGGAGCGGGGGAGGATGCGTCCTCACACCGGCTCGATTAGCTCCAGACCATGCGCTCCACGGGGTTACCACGAAGGGGCTCCTTGTCAGCTCCTCGTCAAGGGCGGAGCCTGGTAAACCCCCCGCACGCACCCAATGAGAAGCAACGTGCCGATTCCACGAGGCGGAGCTAACGAGCCGAGGGCGTGTCACTCCCCGCCGGATATACGCGGCCACGCGCCGGATGTGAAGAGAGATGCGCACCCAGCTTGGAGAAGGAAAGCCACCTGCGAGCGCTGAGTCAGATGCGCCCCCAGCTTGAGCAGACAAGACGCCATCCGAGCGCTGCGACCTCCCCGCATCTCTGGACCGGACCGAGTCGATTCTGACCTTTGAGCCCAGGTGCACCTGGAGCCATCGCTACCCCGCCTGTCCTTTGCATCAATCCCCGTGTGAGTCAGCCGTTGTCCTGTTTACCTGTCGTCTGTTGGGAATAATATAAGATTGTGTCTAAGTGCTTGTCTTTCTATGCTGTCCCTCTTGTAGTTGTAATCTAACCTTCCGCCTTAATATAACCTCCTCCGGAGGTCTTGAGAACTGAACCCCTGGTGTCGTATTGTGTTATTGTAATCCAGCCGGGTGTCTTCTTTTTCTTATTGAGCCAGCGTGGCGCGACTTCGTCAACGTCGAGTATAGTCGGGTAATTTGTGCGGACACGACGGCCATTCCGCTCGGCCCACTTTAACATCAAAGTCGTGTCTGTAACAATTGGTGTCGAGGAGTGGAATTCGAACCCGGGACTAAATTAGTTAGGCCCAAATTTTGGGAGGGAAAATCGAGCCGGAGCGCGTACGGCGCTCGACCGAATCGATTCGGAGCGCGTTTCCCGCGCGAAATTATAACGGCGAAATTTGAATTTGTTTTACGAAAATAAAAAATAAAAACCGAATTTTGAAAGTCGCGCTATGGCGGATCAAGACAGCTGGGGTCCGGTAAAGGAGAGTGAGGTAGGGTCGATCCAGGACCAAAATGAGGGACAGGAGGAGAGCGAAGCAGTGAGGGCGGCAGGTTCGCAAAATAGCGCCGTCACGCACGAAGAAGCGGGCGCGCAAAATGGCGCCTCGCTGATCACCGCGCCAGCGACCGTGGCAGCGCCCCCGATGGATTGGGGCCTTTTTTTCATACAAATGAAGGCCCTTATGGCCCAGAATAGTGAGCGATTGGAGGGCCGGATGGATGCTCAGAGTGAGCAAATGGGGGTAATGGGGAACCGGATGGATGCTCAGGGTGAGCGATTGGAGGGCCAAATGAGGGGTACCGGTGAGGGATTAGAAAAGAAATTTGAGGGGTTAGACAACGGGATAAAAGAAGTAAAGAATGGGTTAACGGGGGTAGAAAACAGAATGGCCGCTCAAGAGAATCAGATAGAAGGAGTGAAACATGGGTTAACGGGGGTAGAAAACAGAATGGCCGCTCAAGAGAATCAAATAGAGGGAGTGAAAAATGGGTTAGAGGGGTTAGAAAACAGTATGGAAGGCAAATTGAGGGACATGAGGGACCAAGCGGAAAGGGAAGTTAAACAAATGGAGCAGCAGATAGAGGGGGTCAGAATGGGGGTAGAAACCAAACTGGATGCTCACAGGGAGGAAATGGAGCAGATGAGGGTGGCATCTGGGCAGGAGATGCAAGTGATGGGAGAGCAGATCAGAAGAGGAGTGAGTGAGGAGGTCGGAGGAGTGCGCGAGGAGGTGAGGCACTGTAGGGAGCACATGGAGAAGGAGGTGAGAAAGGGGACTGTAAAGTTACAGGGGGGCATAGAGGTCCTGACGCAGGAGGTGGAACAGCTGACGGAGGGACAAAAAGAACTAACGGAGCAGGTTCAAAGGAACACTGCGGTATTAGGAGGGTTAAAAGTGACACAGAAAGAACTAAAAGACGACTTGATAGCGACGAAGAGGGAATGTCAGATGGTACGTGAGGGACTGACAACGAGGTTGGACGAGGTGGTAGAGGTAATGGAGACGAAGGACCGGCAGGTGAGGACGCACATGGAAACGGTCAAGGTAGCCTTAGAGGATGAGCTTGAGGAGACGTACCGGGGAATAAAAGAGGTGAAGCACAAATTAGAAGAAGTGGAAGAAGGGATGAGCGAAATTAAGAAGCGACGGAGAGGGGATAAGAAAGAGATAAAAGAGGAGATAAAAGAATTGGTCCAAAGTCTGTGTTTGGATCGTGATGATGTGCTCATTAACCGGATGAGGGATTCGCAGGTGATGGAGGAGAAGCGAAGAGGAAGAGGACCCGGTGTAAGTGGTGACCAATATGGTCGTGCGTATGATGCGCCAGGGGATTTAAGAAGCTTGGGGGTCGAGATAGACCCGGGTGTTCGTGAGAGGCCGTTGGTGAAGTGTGCGACAGGTCTGGTGTGCGAAAAAGGAGGTGTGCAAGAAAGTCCGACTCTGGGGTGTGTGAGGAAAAAGTGTGTGCCAAGGAGTGAGGGTGCTGGCGAGAATGAGTCGGTCGTAGCGTGTGTGCGAGGGAGCACATGGAAGCGCGGTGTGGTGAGTGTTACAGAGGGTGTAACGGGAGAGTGTGCGCGAGAAAGGTGTGTGACGGACAGGTGCATGAGGAAAGAGTGCGCTGTCAAAGGCAAGGAAGAATGCACACCTGTGGTGAGTGTTACAGAGGGTGTAACGGGAGAGTGTGCGCGAGAAAGGTGTGTGACGGACAGGTGCATGAGGAAAGAGTGCGCTGTCAGAAGTAAGGAAGAGTGTCCACCTGTGGTGAGTGTTACAGAGGGTGTAACGGGAGAGTGTGCGCGAGAAAGGTGTGTGACGGACAGGTGCACGAGGAAAGAGTGCGCTGTCAAAGGCAAGGAAGAATGCACACCTGTGGTGAGTGTTACAGAGGGTGTAACGGGAGAGTGTGCGCGAGAAAGGTGTGTGACGGACAGGTGCATGAGGAAAGAGTGCGCTGTCAGAAGTAAGGAAGAGTGTCCACCTGTGGTGAGTGTTACAGAGGGTGTAACGGGAGAGTGTGCGCGAGAAAGGTGTGTGACGGACAGGTGCACGAGGAAAGAGTGCGCTGTCAAGAGTAAGGGTGAGTGCGCTGTCAGGAATGGAGGTGAAAGTAGTGAGAGTGACATGGAGCGTGAGTTAGTTGTGACAGGTGAGCGAGGATGTACACCTGGGATGGAAGGATGCACACCTGGAATGGTAGAGCGTGAGTGGGAATGCACGCTGGAGTTGGTGGTGAGGCACGTGGTTGGGTGTGCGAATGAGGGCACACCTGTGATTGTCACAGAGGAGGTGACCGAGGAGGGGGCGCGAAGAGGTGTATTGGTGAGGTGTGCGAGCAACGAATGTGTGCCAAAGTGTTCGGTGGTCAGGTGTGTGACCAAGGCTGTGAGTGGAATGGGTGTACCTGGGTGTGTAAGGAAGGGTACGAGGAGCATGGGCACAGCTGGATGTGTGAGCAAGGAACGGGCTGCGGGGTGTAAGCGTCCAGGTGAAGCATCGACGTTACACGGGTTAGAGGTTAGAGCGACTGTTAGCCGAAGCAGGCCCTCGGTGCGTGCCGGGCCTCGCTTTGAACGGCCGCGTCCAGGCTCCACTAGGCGGAGCTGGCAGCCCGATAGGAAGGGTCGTCATGGCGACCACTTTTTGTTGAGGCATTCCGGCAGGTCGAGATCGGGACATTGGATGGCTCCACGCCGAGGTGATGCGTGGGATCTCGGCCCGGGTAAGCCCCCGTCCCTGCACCGAATGCGGGACGCATCCAGCCGCTGGCACAAAACAACCAGCATCCATTGCTTGGCTTTACGAAGCCGGGCTTTGGACAGGAATTGGCGCACCGAGAGGTATTAGTGAGTCGACTGGGTGATGAGGTTAGTGTTTTGGACCCAAAATTAGAGAAAAGCAGAATTTAATGATTGGCAAAGGATTGGCAGTAGTGATTGGCAGATGATGGGCAGTGATTGGCCAAATTTTTGATTTGTTGAAATTTGATGTGCAAAATTGGTAGTGAGAGGCCCCCGATGTGGTGGGATGGCATCCTTGCCACCCTTCCCATGTGGGGGGGGGCAAAGGAGCAATAGCTTATGGGGTGTATGGCAGTGAAAACTAGCCCGGGTGGGTTAGAATATTGTGTGTAGGGATCTAGCGAAGATGACATTAGGTAACGTTAAGTTTAGTTAGTGACTGATACCTGTAGTGGGGACGCAGGTAGATTAGTGTGGATGATAATGACGTGGGAGCGCAATAGTTTAACGGGACGACTGGGAAGCGCAAGTTTCAGAGGGGAGTAGTTAGATGAGATGATGCTGTGTGAGAATTGAACAGGTGTGAGTGCACAGGTGTGCAACTGGACGGGTGTGTGGAGCAATGGATGAGTAGTGAGTGTGTGGATCAGCGCGAATGCGCTTGGGGAGAGAAGGGTGCAGGCGGCACCAAGAATGAGAGCACAGGTGTGCAGGTACAGGTGTGTGGAGAGAGTTGGAGTAAGTGGTACGGAGTGGTGTGCATGGTGCGAAGGTGTGGATGGGGGAAGAGTGGACCCCTTTCACGAGTACCCGGGGCGGGTAGTGTAAGTGTTAGGTAGAGGGTACAGGTAAATTGTGGTTGGATATTGGCACTTGTGGTGCGGTTGCAGAATGGTGTTGTGAATGGGTGCATTAGTGTTGTGGAAATGGCTGGGCGTGTAGCCTGTTAGTGCGTGTAGTTGGTTGGGCACTCCACCACTGTGAGGATGTCGGCCAGGTGAGGCCGCAGGTGGGCTCTGGGAGCCGGTAGAGTTGTGGATGGGGCCCGAGGATCCGGAGGACGGACCCGGGTAGCCCAGTGCCAGAGAGGGCACCGAGTGGGGAGAGTGCCAGAGGGCCTTCCCCAAGTAGTTAGGTTAGGGCAAGGAGCAGGTAAGCTCGGAGGCAACTGCAGTGGTGGAGGTGTGCAGGTGGGTAGACCCACTGGGAGAGGTACACGCCGCAGCCCAGAAATTGTGCGAGGGCACCGGGAGATGAATCGGGGGAGTGAGACCCCAAATTGAAGAGCACCACAGTTTGGCCAATGGGAATTGGTTTTTAGAACCCATAGTGTAAGAGGGCCAATGGTTTGGCCGGAGGAAGACCCCGGGTGGTGTAAAGTTGTTAAAGTCATTTAGGAAATAGTTAGGATTGAAGAACCTGTCGCACCATACGCAGCCACTTACCTGTGGTGATGATGATGACTCCACACCTGTGTTTTCTTTGTTCTGTGTGCAGGAAATGAGATTGCTGTGGATTTGTGAGACGCATCACGACGTGGATGAGACATTGGGGTGATTCCATCTCTCCCTCCTTAGGAGGGACTGATGATGAATTGGTGATGGCAAATTTTGATGTTGAGTTGAAAATGGCAAATCTTGATGAGAGTTGAAAATGGCAAATTTGATTGGTTAGGAGGGAGAGAAGACGAATTTGGTTTATGGGAGGAACGGGGAAGACAGTAGGGATGTTTGTTGATTTGTAAAGTAGATGTTTATGGGTAGTGTTGTGTTTTGTGGATGCAGTAAGGGGTAAGGGAGGGGCCATGTAGGTTACCTGGTGGGGGGGGCGTACGATAGGAACGTACCTGTCTCACCTGGTTCCCATGTGCCCCCAGTGTGCGTTACCTTATATTGCGTGCACTTTTGCGCCCTTACCACCTTACTCACTTGTTTCTTCTTTTGTCTCCCACCTCCGAGGATCTGGCTTTGGGGTAGAGAGAGAGGAGAGAGAGGTGCTGGCTGCGCAGTTGTGGGCCTGCACTTTCGCTGTTTGCTGCCGGGATCGATACACCATATGGACCGCAATGTTTGTGGCCACCCACAATGGACCGCAGTTCGTTTGCGGCCAAGCACCACCCGGGGATGGACCTATGGGTCAACGTGGCACCTATGCCATACAGGTGAACCACTAATAGTTAACACCACCAAGTGCACCACAAGAAGAGCAAGAGACACCTGCAGGGTTAGGGGTTGTCGAATTTATTTTTATTCCCATGAACAATGGTGACTGCACCGATTGGTGGTGGGGTGGTGCTGTTGATGCTCGGGAAGGGTGCTCTGCACGTTATTAAAGGCCGTCGGCCACAGAGCACTCGTGGGTTGGTGTATCGATGTTGGCAAGCGCGCTCTCTCTATGCATAACATCTGCATGTGTTCCTCCAAAAACAGGTCCTGGATCGTAGTGTAAATAGCAGCGTAGTCTTGTAAATAATGCTCCCTACCGGCTGTATGTTTAGTTTGAGAATTCTTTCCGGATTCGGTTATCCTGTGGGTGTGTTTCTGTGAGGAGAAGGGTGCAACGTCGCAGGGGGACATATTTACTCATTTGTGAATATCTGTAAAACTGTCGCACTCAGGGTAGAGTTAATAGTAGAGGGAACTACATTGCGTGCCACACTAAAGTAGGTAAAAATTTATCGGGTCGGGACGCCCCGAGGGTAGAGAAGGGTGCAATGTTGCGAATATGGAATTTGGCCTCCATATCCGCTTGTAAATATTCCCCTATTTTCTCCAATACTCCCCAACTTTCCCCAATCCCCCATTCCCTAGTCCCATTGCATGTAAATAACAATCAGTAGAGCCGACCTTCCCCTTATTCCCCCATTAAATGTCGTGCCCAGGTCCACCGCACCACACGTAGACAACTTTCGGACATCTTCCTAGTTATTCTTATTCTATGTCAGTTAAGGCCTCGTCTCCATTAATTATGACTCTTCGTTGCACCAGAATGTGATTATATGGCATCAGTAGTGAGTTTAGGACCTTTCCCATACCTCCTTCCATCTTCTTCCCCAACAATTACAACAACAACAGAGGAGATGGCGGCGGAGCGGGGGAGGATGCGTCCTCACACCGGCTCGATTAGCTCCAGACCATGCGCTCCACGGGGTTACCACGAAGGGGCTCCTTGTCAGCTCCTCGTCAAGGGCGGAGCCTGGTAAACCCCCCGCACGCACCCAATGAGAAGCAACGTGCCGATTCCACGAGGCGGAGCTAACGAGCCGAGGGCGTGTCACTCCCCGCCGGATATACGCGGCCACGCGCCGGATGTGAAGAGAGATGCGCACCCAGCTTGGAGAAGGAAAGCCACCTGCGAGCGCTGAGTCAGATGCGCCCCCAGCTTGAGCAGACAAGACGCCATCCGAGCGCTGCGACCTCCCCGCATCTCTGGACCGGACCGAGTCGATTCTGACCTTTGAGCCCAGGTGCACCTGGAGCCATCGCTACCCGCCTGTCCTTTGCATCAATCCCCGTGTGAGTCAGCCGTTGTCCTGTTTACCTGTCGTCTGTTGGGAATAATATAAGATTGTGTCTAAGTGCTTGTCTTTCTATGCTGTCCCTCTTGTAGTTGTAATCTAACCTTCCGCCTTAATATAACCTCCTCCGGAGGTCTTGAGA
Organism: Myxine glutinosa; assembly: GCF_964187855.1. NCBI lineage: Eukaryota > Metazoa > Chordata > Myxini > Myxiniformes > Myxinidae > Myxine > Myxine glutinosa. The sequence goes on from NC_136261.1 coordinate 162,777,806, forward strand.
ACTGAACCCCTGGTGTCGTATTGTGTTATTGTAATCCAGCCGGGTGTCTTCTTTTTCTTATTGAGCCAGCGTGGCGCGACTTCGTCAACGTCGAGTATAGTCGGGTAATTTGTGCGGACACGACGGCCATTCCGCTCGGCCCACTTTAACATCAAAGTCGTGTCTGTAACAATATATATATATATATATATATATATATATATACAGTCGTCCCTCGCTATATCGCGGTTCACTTTTCGCGGCTTCGGTACATCGCGGGTTTTTCTCGCTAGTATCTGTAAAATTATATCGTGGATTTTTCGCTATATCGCGGGATTTTGCGGTATAAATGTATTTTTATATACTATTATTACCTTCGCAAAAGCGGAAGGTTATGTTTTGATCGCTGTGTATTTATTTGTATGTCTGTGTGTGTGTGTGTATGTTATTCGCATAACTCAAAAAGTATTCAACCGAATTGCATGAAATTTGGTGGGATGATTGGTTATTATACGGGACACATTTGATTAGATTTTGGGAGCAATCGGGTCAAAGGTCAAGGTCAAGGTCACGAAAAGGTCAAAATCGTATTTTTGTTGTTCTGTTCCCTACACTCCCATGCCAAGTACAGAACAGTAGCTGCGGCGAAGGTATGCGCTCTACCGAGTGCCCGTTCTAGTTTTAAATATTTTTGTGGTAAAATAAGCATTTTCTAGCCTAAAAAATTAAAAAACGTAAAAAAATAAGAAAAATACAGTAATTAAAACATATTACAAGAAATAAAATACTGTACATAGTGTACAGTAGAAGGAGAGACAAAGAGTCGTGCATATGGAAAACGCAGATGCGGCAGCTTCCATTTGCGCTAGTTACCCACGTAATGGGTAACTGTAATGCTCTTTCTGGCTGTGCAGTACATTCATCATCGTCATCACCTTCATCGTCATCAGTACTGCACAGCTAATTCATCATCATCTTCATCACGCAAGTTGTAGTATTGAAGAGCCGGGGCTCTTGCTTGATACGGACGAAATGACGGGCAAGACACAAACTCGTCCGAGAAGATATTTATTCTCAAAACCAACTCGGGAACACTGAAAAGCTCGTTTATCGGGCTGCATTATAAAGCACAACCAGAAACCGAAACCGAAAGCCACGCCTCTCAAGCGTGGCGTGCTTCGGTGGT
>NC_136261.1:162783970-162818970 GCF_964187855.1 Myxine glutinosa
CATTCCCTAAACTCTCCAGAACTCCACCCATCCTTCAGCGTCCTCAAACGTATTTTTGACTCGAAGGTCTCAAGAAACTCATTTTGCAAGAAATGTTCGTTTCCCTTTAATCGTACATTTTTCAAAATCCAATCTCACCCCTCCCCTCCAAATCTTCCCCATCACCCCTTCCCTCAAAAACTTCCCCATCACCCCTTCCCTCAAAAACTTCCCCATCACCCCTCCCCTTCAAAACTTGCCCATAACCCCTCCCCTCCAAATCCACCCCCTTGCCCTTCCCCTCCAAATCTTCCCCATCACCCATCTCTTTCAAATATTCCCCCTTGTCACTCCCCTCCAAATCTTCCCCATCACCCATCCCTTTCAAATCTTCCCCCTTGCCCCTCCCCTCCAAATCTTCCCCATCACCCATCCCTTTCAGATCTCCCCCCTTTCCCCTCCCCTCCGAGACTCTCCCTCACTCCTCCCCTCCAAGACTCCCCTCTCACCCCTTCTCCTCAAAGCGTCCTCCCCGCTTCTTCCCCCTTCCAACTTTCACCTTCATCTCCCTCAACCTTCTGCATCACTCTTCCCCCTCCTCAAATTACACCTCACTGCGCCTCACCCAATCACCATCAAACCTTTTGTCCGCCCCATTCTTCCCTTTCTCCAAGCTATTCTGAAATCTCTGACACGCCTTCAACAGCTCTCCCTACCTCTTGCTCCTCTTCCACATCTTATACTACCGCTCCCCCCCCTGTTCTGTATCCGATGCTCCCCCTTCCTCTTCTTTAACAGTATGGACCTCAAACATCCGGGGCCTTCGCTCAAACTTGACTGATCTCTCCATACAGGTTGCTTCTGACAAACCAGACGTGATCTGCTTAACAGAAACTTTCCTCCTTCACGATGTCTCTGATTCCTTGGTATCTCTCCCAGGTTACTCCCTCCTCCGGTATGATAGACCTGAGCCTCGTCTTGGAGGGGAGGTTGCTATCTTTATAAAAAACTCTCTTCCTCACTCGCCCTGCACTGCCCTCTTTCCACCTCACCCCCAGGAATACCTTTGGCTACGGCGTCCCCTTCGCTCCCACCTTTTGTTCATATGTGTGTTGTACCGTCCACCAAACAGTGATGACTCCATCTACATCTCGCTGTCTGATAATATGGACCAACTTCTATCTACCCATCCCAACTCTCTCTTCCTCATATGTGGTGATTTCAATTGTCACCATGCCAGTTGGCTGGGTGTGGGTACCTCTCTCACCAGCCATGGCTCTTCAGCAAAGGACTTCTGTGATTCACTGGGGCTGACACAATCAGTCAATTTCCCGACCCGGATCTCAGTCAACGGAGCATCTTCTCTTCTGGACTTGGTTATGACTAACTTCCCTGAAAATGTCTGCTGCTCTTCTTCTGCTCCAATCGGCTCTTCTGATCATGTGCTTGTTAAAGTGGACATCTCTCTGACCATTCTCAGAGAGCCTCCTCAGCGTCGACGAGTCTGGCATTTCACTCAGGCCAACTGGCACGGTCTTCAAGCAGCCATCAATCATCTGGACTGGTCTACCATCTCTACTGCCTCTGACATCAACTCATCCTGGGAATTCTTCCAAAGTAAATTGCTCTCTCTCATGCACAGATTTATCCCATCTCGTCTTCAGTTGTCATACCCTTCCTCCCGTCCATGGTACACGGCATCTTGTGGTGAGGCTATTGCCCAGAAACAACTTGCTTTTGTCTCCTGGAAAGCAAATCCAACGGAAGGAAATCTCATTTCCTTTCACAAAGCCCGAAACAAGTGTGTGTCCACCCTCAGGAGAGCCAGGAAACAATATCTCTCTGTTCTCAGGACAGAACTCTCTTATCTGTCTCCCTCTTCCAAATCCTGGTGGCGTCTGGTCAAATCTGTTTCTGGTGTTTGTTCCCCCTCCATCCCCTCCCTCACCTCAAACGGCCACACGGCTGACTCCGCACGTGAAAAAGCTGAATGCCTCAACTCTGTGTTTGCCTCTAAATCTTGTGTCCCAAACCCATCCCTCTCTGTACCCACCGTACCCAGCTGCTCCTGGACTCTGTGTCCTTTCCTCCTGACAAGGTGGAAAAGTTTCTGTCAACCCTCGACTCTGATTCTGCAACTGGACCTGACGGCATCAGCCCACAGGTCCTAAAATCCTGTTCTTCCGCTCTTTCACTCCCTCTCTCTGTTCTCTTCACCCTCTCTTTTGCTCAAGGTCATCTGCCATCTGCCATCTGCTTGGAAATCTGCCAACATCACCGCTTTGCACAAAAAGGTGCAAAAACAGATCCCAGCAACTACAGACCAATCAGCCTTCTCCCAATTATCAGCAAAGTCATGGAATCCATCATTGCTTCAGATATCAAATCTTTCCTCTTCTCCAATGGCTTGATCTCTGATCATCAATTTGGTTTCAGACCTGGTCACTCTACTCTGGACATGCTGCTTCTGCTTTCTCAACGATGGATGGAGGTCCTCAATGCCAAACAGGAAATTAGAGCCGTCTCCCTTGACATATCACGTGCCTTCGATACGGTCTGGCATCCGGCTCTGCTCACCAAACTCTCCTCTTTTGGTATCCATGGAAATCTCCACGCATGGCTGGCGGACTTCCTCTCGAGTCGTAGTCAACGTGTGGCCCTGAATGGGTTTCTCTCATCTCCTCTTCCTGTTCAGGCTGGAGTTCCCCAAGGCAGTGTTCTGGGCCCTGTGCTTTTTCTGGTCTTCATCAATGATCTCTCTGACTCTCTTGAAAATCCTCTATCTCTTTGCTGATGACTCTACTCTCTGTCGCTCCATTCTTCATCCTTCAGATCGGCAGTCTGCAGCCTCCTGACTCTCTGCAGACCTGGACAAAATCACAGACTGGGCAAACAAGTGGAACATGTCTTTCAATCCTGACAAATCTCACACTCTTACGATGTCTCTCCGAAAAGACCGACTGGACAACCCTCCCATCCACTTTCTGAATAATCCTCTCCAAGAAGTTCTGTCACTCGAGCTTTTGGGTCTCACTATCTGCCATGATCTTTCCTGGGAAAACCACATTTCAAATCTGGCCTCCAAAGCCAGTCGCCAGTCGACTGGGCATCCTCCGTCGTGTGAAGTCCTTCCTTGGCACACCTGAGCTCCTCACCACATACAAGGCTTTCTTCCGCAGCTCAATGGAATACTGCTCTCCCCTCTGGGCTGGTGCTCCTGCCTCACACCTAGCTCGTCTTCACGCTGTTGAAACCAAAGCATTCAGAATCATTGGAATCTCCCGCGATGAAGCTAACTCCTAGGGCCTCTCACTCACTCACCGCAGGCAGGTTGGTGGTCTTTCCGTCTTCTACCGACTCCTCTCTGGCCTTGCCCCCCCCAGCTCTCTCTAGGCTCTGTCCCGCAAATATTCCTACAGGTCGCACAAGATCTGCCTGCAACCCTCTTATGGTTAAACTGCCAAAATCAAGACTCTCTGCTCACCTTCACTCCTTCATTCCTCTTTTCTCCTGCCTCTGGAACAAACTCCCTCACTCTCTTCAATCCCATTCCACCCTCCAGGTCTTTAAAACAGCTGTTCACCACCATCTCTTATCTTCCCCCATCCAAAACCTCGATCTTTTCTATCCCCGCTAATTTCACCCCAATTCCACTTTTTTGAAATACCAACTTCTGTCCTGGAAGTCCTTGGTGTCCTTGTGTTTTATACTTCTCCCACCCCCCCCCCCCCTTCCCATGCCTCCTCCCCCCAAGCCCTCTCCCTCCCACACATCTCCCTGCTCTTAAATGGTATGTGCTCTCAAGTGTTTGTGTGCTTCTCCTTCTCTTGTCTTCCGCTCCCTCTTTTTATATATTTTGTTTCTCTAGTTGATTTGTTTGTGAAGTAAATGTCAGCTCTTTCACGAGCCTCGATTCAGTATCCAAAAAAAAAAAAAAAAAAAAATCTTCATTGCATAAATCCCTTGCCCCATCCATCCAGCGTGGTGTTGGTCCAGGAGCTCGAAATTAATAGTTTCCACTTCCTCCACCAAGGAATAAGAGAGACAGGTGCAAAAATTCTTGATAATGAAATTTTTAGTATGGGGTGACTTCTCCATATTCACCAGTCAAGCTCAAGTTTCACACACAAGTAAATCGATCCTAGTGGACAAAAACAACATATGTGGAGAAACGATTCGACTAACTTCGTTTTTTTTGGACTACCCTAGTAGGGGTCTCACATCCCTTGCTTCACAGAAAGTACCATACAATGTCATAAACTAGATTTATTAGTGATAAGACAAGAAATAAAACAGGACAAAATGTTTTTGTTTTTTTTTAATTGCTTATTTTAATTATACACTTCATATTTTATCATTTCGCTGATTCACTCTCTTGTAGCCTAACTGACTGATTCAATGTGCATGAGTGAAATCATTTGCCGATTCAACTTGTCGCTGATGATTCACTAATTCGTCGGCTTCATTAAAAATAAAAAATAAAAATTATAATAATAATTGTAATAATAATTATCAAAACTTTACTGCTTTTTCTCATCAAGCTGAAATGTTTTAATTAAACCAATACCTGTGGTGACTCAATCCCACCCCCACTAGGCCTACCAGCATTGGAGAAATGTAGTCATTCATTCCGGTGTTGTTCACATAGAAAATTGCATCATACAGTCCATGGGTCCAACAAATGTCCAGCACCTACAAAGAAATCCAAAGGTAAGACCTGTGTTCAACTTTCGAGTAAATCTAGCCTTCCTCAGATTCTCTACAAATGGCCTTTCACTACCTGCTGCATATCAAGTGCGGTGACATCCATTCGTAGGAGGCATGCTTCAAGGTTTGCCAGCATGCCACGCTGACGCAACATGCTCAGCAGTTCTCGAGCAGCAGGAGGTGGAAGTGTACGCATACGTCCAGCGAGCACTGCAGTCCCCAATGCTGACAATAAGGATGCCCGTGCTCCTGAATTTCCACTCACAAGCTCCCACACAGTGCCAAAGAGTACATCTCTAGAGGGCAATGGAGCATGAATGAAAACCCAATAAGAACAATAGAAATGGGAGGGCATGGCATGGGGGTAAAACTCGCTACATCAATGTCCTTTGCTCTATAAAAGTTGAAAAGTTTTGGGTTTTTTTTCCTCCATACGCTTAGAATGAGCACACAAATGAAATTCCCCCTTGGTGACTCACTGGCGGCCAAGAAGGATAAGGTAATCCACAGCCATAGTCATCACATCCTGAAAATAAATAGAAATACATTACTAAAGGATGAAGCACCACAATGTTTAAGAATTATATATATATATATATTTTTGTTTTACAAATCTGTGAAATTGCAAAGAAAGATGCATTTGATATGAAAATGCACAGAAAAAAGTATAATAGTACAAATATGAGGGAGTTTCCAAAATTAACCAACTCGACCATCAATCCTCCAACCAGGTTAAGGTGTACCACAAATAAGATATTTGCCCTCAGCAGCTCAATCCCAATTTACACTACCAAAAGCACAAGGCAAGGATGAACTAAAAGAGGAAGAAAAAGAAGACTTTGAATCAAAGACAGCAACTGAGGTAGAGGCTGAGGAGAACAACAACCTGGCAGGCCTTTTCTGCTGGTTGTGCCTTCAAGTGTTCATTCTTCTTCACTGTATCTGCTACATATTGCAGCAGGAGCTCTATCATCTGCATGCACACGAGCACAACGCACAATTTACTTGTCTACAGATGTAATCTGTCTATGGAATCGAAATGCCAACTCTTACCATGGGCTTAGGAACACAAACAGATCCAGAGATATCACCAACATTTAAGTGAGGAATGTTAATTTGTTTTAAGGTTGTTGTTTCACTTACACAATCAGCGACCATGGCTTTTCTCTTCTCAGAGTTGCCTGACAAACCTGGAAGAAACATTCACTACTGAGAACAAGATGAACTAAACGAGAAGGGCTCGTATAGTACAGAACAAGAACAAGATGAACTCGTATACAAGAGAAGGGCTCGCTGCAAGGTTTTAGACAGAAACATCAAGCAAATTGGGGCTGTTTCTTAAAGCAAAGGACCAAATACTATTAGCAGCCTCTCCTACACCTCTCATCATGGGCTTCTTCCCTATTCCCAAAAAACATTACAAATCATTGTATAACAAATAAAACAGAACTAGAAAGCATCTCAAAAAGCAAAACCCGTCTGGTCCACTTTGTACTAGAACTAAACTTGATGAAAACAACAGCTAAAAAAAAAAAAAAAAGGTTCAATGGATTATTGTCCTCCGTATTGTCGTAATATAGGTTTGTTGAAAATTTCATGACAAAATATCAAATGATAAAGAAGTTATGCTCTGGACACAGACACACAGAACCTATTGCGAAACTCAATCTTCCGCGACATGGGCAGACAGGGCGATAACAAACGACAAATAAAACAGCATTGATGAAGCTGCATCATTAGTCCAAGAATAACACAAAAAAGTTGCCCCCGCTAACGTAATCCTGAAAATTTTAATCAATAAAATTAAAAAAATTAAAAAATTCTTAAAAACAAACTAGTTTTGTAAGTCTAAATTATTATTAAAGTCAAAATCAAATTTTTCCAAGCTTAATTTTATGAAATATTAATTGGTGTAATGGTCTAACTCAAAGAACCATGTATACACTGGGGAGAAATGGGGTGAAGGAGTATTAGAAACAAGCATTCTGAGTATTGCGCTGCAATACATGTCCCCTAACAAAGTTCAAAGTGCCATAACTTTGTCAAAAATGATCGAATATGCAAACTTATGCACGGTTGATGCTGGTTTTCAAACTTGATCTGAGGTATGCTGAGACACGTGTGTCACGCCTCGCCTCATTGATTAGCCCGCAAGGTCGCTCCGTGGAGCGGCCTGCACATATTGCACTGTGTGAATTATATAAATTATTACCAACTCATGGTCTGAGGTACTAGCGATTCAAGAGATATCCATTTTTTTATGGCACATTGGAGAAGCCAATGCGAGGTTTCTTCTTCCTCAGCTTGTCACAACTGTCAAATGCGATCGAGTTTAAAAAGTCAGAATTTGACCAAATCTGTTTTATTTGTTTGTTAATATACCTCAGCTATTGACAAATCTTCAATTATAATTTTATTTGAGGTTAAAATGACCGCGACAGGTCGTGTCCAACGATGCTCAGTCTGTACATGTAATAAATAATTAAATCCGCCCACTTGCGCCTCTTCTTCTTCACGCAATAACAACTTCTAGCTTCCAGACCGTACATCCAATCATCTTGAAATTTTGCACACTTGTTACTCTTCATGACTTTTACTATGGTATGAAGTTTCACGTCGATCAATAAAGCAAATGAAGAGATATCCATTTTAAAAATATTTTCGTTTAATTAACGATATCTGCCAAACCACGTGAGCTATCGCAAATTCCAAAAGGACATTTTAGTAGACTGACATGCGGAACAGATCTGTGAAGTTTCCCCTCGATTGGATCAAAAATGAGGGAGGGGCTCGGTTTTAAAGTTTCATGCTTAAAAACGTCATAACTCTGAAACCATGTGACGCATGACGTCATGCTCGCTGACCTTTTTGTTCGTCATGGGTATGCGACTCTGCCTGCAAAGTTTGGCCTCGATCTGTTCAGCCGTTGCAGAGAAAAAGTGGTTTTCGTGTTTTCACGAAAAACAATATGGCGCCCGAACCACGTGACCTGTGACGTCATAATTACCATTAAAATATTCTACAGACCGAGTCCCTCCTATGGTGAAAATTTGATCTCAATCGGTCCTATTGTTGCAGAGAAAATCTTTTTTGAAAGGAAATTAAAACTTAAAATGGCACTGAGTTAAGGATCATCAGAATTATCAGAATTCCCAAAGTTCAAAGTGCCATACCTTTGTCAAAAATGATCGAAAAATCGTGAAGTTCGAACTTGATCTGTGACTTATCATGAGAAAACGATGTACCAAGTTTGAAATCATTAGCATTAAGAGTTTAGAAAAAAAGTCCGGAAAACTGTTCTTTGTGCGACGGACGGACAGACGGAGGGACGGAGGGCAAACCTATAGTCCCCTCTGGTGTACACTGGTAGGGGACTAACAAGCATTTTGAGTATTGCGCTGCAATACATGTCCCCTACCGGTAGTCTGTCGTCCGGAAAACTGTTGGGGAAATTACCAAAGTTCAAAGTGCCATAACTTTGTCAAAAATGATCGAAACGTCGCGAAGTTCGAACTTTGTCTGTAACTTATCATGAGGAAACCATGCACCAAGTTTGAAATCATTAGCATTAAGAGTTCAGATAAAAAGTCCGGAAAACTGTTCTTTGCGTGATGGACTGATAGACTGACAGACTGACGGACGGAGTGCAAACCTATAGTCCCCTCCGGTGTACACCGGTAGGGGACTAATAAGGGGGAGGACTAGTATAGAAAGGAGGGATAACATTAGCCTGAAAAGAGGGGATGAGATTAGTTTTCTTTTTATTATATATACAGATCTCTATCTCTATCACACACACACACACACACGCACGCACGCACGCACGCACGCATGCACGCACGCACGCACACACACACACACACACACACACACACACACACACACACACACACACGGGCTTTGTTCCACCTTCTGAAACCCACATATGGAAATAACCAACAGGAGAAATTTATTACAGTCCAGTTCAGGCATTTTTTATTACTGTACTCTTTACAGAGCGTTGGTGCTGCCAGAGCAGTTTGTTGGCAAGCGTTATACTGGATGGTTTGCCATTGCCTTCTCAGCATTGTTTGTCTGTGCTCTATCTTTTAAAATGCTGAGTATCAAGCAGGGAAGAAGTGTGTACCATCTTTCTTTGGTCTTTGGTATGATTCGGACAGGGTTTGAACTGCCGACCTTCCAAACTCAGAGTGGACACTGTGGAAGTGTAACTCAGCGTAACTTATTAATTGGCACTGGTAACTTATTAATTAACCTGGTAACAAAGCAAATACATTTTACATGCAAACTCTGTGAAGGACGAGTTTGTAAATGAGTTAGGAATGTGCACGAACATGATAATCTCATTGAAACACCTGGTCACAGCCCCAGGCTGGAGCACCCCCCTATTGTTTGATAAATGGAACTCACAACAGGGGGGGCTAGCTGGCGCCAGGAAGGCGACCAGTAACGTCAGCGGAGAAGAGATTACGAGTTCAGCGGACAGAGGATTAAGTCGAGTTGGTCCATATAAGCGGGAGCTGCGGCTGGAGTCGAGAGTACTTGCTGCGAGGAGCTCTGACGAACGGGACCATGGCGGAGGAACATCAGCCGAACGAAAAGGATATGGAAAAGAGTTAATCTCAGCCATTGAATAATGCGGTATTATTTGGTAATTGGATGAAGTGAATACAGTTTAATAAACTAGACCTTTTGTAACCTGTGTCCGGTCATTGGAGTCCTGTGAGTCCCCCAGTACAAATTCCCGAACAATATGGAGGCACCGCTGAAATTTCGAGTGGACGTCGCCAAGGTGAGCATGTAAGCATGACGTCTTGGGGATCTGTCCATTATGAAATATGAATTCTGAAGATGGAGGATTTGGTGTGTGGGACTTGCATTCCGTAGGTAATCCAAGGAGTGTAAAAGTATTTTTGTCACGACCGTCCAAGGTAAAAGTCACGGATGGAACGGTTTAAATGATTCTATTATTCGTGTGCTTGCATATGCGTACGGTATACGCTGGGTGTTAAGAGCCTTACTCTGGTCTGCGGGCAAGTCGGCTCATGAAGTGCACCATGAGGCGATTTGTTTGCCGGGTCGGTAAGGTTCGGTAAGGTCCGTACACGTGTACAATCGTGTACACCCGTTTTAAATAGAGAATTTTTTTTCAGTTTTCCCGCCATAACTAAAACTCGTTCGATTTTTTTTTTTTTTTTTTTGACGAAATTTGCTAGATAAATAGCATGGGTGACACGGATTAAATGATTTTATGATTATGAATTAATGAGAAAATGATTTTATATTTAAATATAAAAATTGATCTGCTTGGTGTTAGTTTAAGGGCTGTTCCAAATTTATCTTGATTATGAGACAAAAACAGCAGAATGGGAATCAACAGACAATGGAACAGCTCGCGACGAGTGTTTGTGGGTGACAACCACCCTCTGGTCGAGGCTCATAGAAGGGGTGATGCTTACTGATTCGGCACGCTTAAAATAGGTGTTAATGGTGGGATGTCAGAGGTTTTGGCGTGGGCTTAATAGTCACACTGTTTGAAAAATAATGCTCGATGCAACATGATCCTAAAAAGAACCCATCCCTACATCGAAGGATAAGGAAGGGAAGGAATGGAAAATTTGAAGTATTAAAGTTACGGAACTCAAAATGTCTGGGTTTGGATGGAGTCATTAAAGGATTGAGTCATTCATTGGTTTGATGATGGTCCTAATATTTTGATAAATGTTTGATAATGGTCCTGGTGATTTTAGTCCTAGGAATAATATATGCTAGTGGTTTGTCTGAAGGTTTTAATGAGATCGGATTTTATCTATCTATAATTCCAGTAATCTCGGTGTGTGTGTCGGTCTGTCTGTATGCGACCGCTGTTTCTCAACAACTACCGGTCCGATATACTTGAAACTTGCCAGGTATATTGGTGGGGACCCGAGGATGTGCCTTTTCAAGGTTTGAAATTAATCGGACGGGTGGGTCCCAGGGTGTGGTCGCCATGCTCGCGGGTCGTTCGCTTTGGCTCTGCGGATGGACCGAACCATTGCATGTAAATAGAAGGGGGGTTCTGTGGTCGTTCGTTTTGGCTTTGCGAATGGACCAAACCATTCCATGCAAATAGGAGGGTGGTTCTGTGGTCGTTCGTTTTGGCTTGCTATTTGTTGTTGGAACTTGCTGTTGGAACTTGTTGGAACTTGTTGTTGGAACTTGTTGTTGGAACTTGCTGTTGGAACTTGTTGTTGGAACTTGTTGTTGGAACTTGTTGTTGGAACTTGCTGATGGAACTTGTTGGAACTTGTTGTTGGAACTTGTTGTTGGAACTTGCTGTTGGAACTTGTTGTTGGAACTTGTTGGAACTTGTTGTTGGAACTTGTTGTTGGAACTTGCTGTTGGAACTTGCTGTTGGAACTTGTTGTTGGAACTTGTTGTTGGAACTTGTTGTTGGAACTTGCTGTTGGAACTTGTTGTTGGAACTTGTTGTTGGAACTTGTTGTTGGAACTTGTTGTTGGAACTTGCTGTTGGAACTTGTTGTTGGAACTTGTTGTTGGAACTTGCTGATGGAACTTGTTGGAACTTGTTGTTGGAACTTGTTGTTGGAACTTGCTGTTGGAACTTGTTGTTGGAACTTGTTGTTGGAACTTGCTGTTGGAACTTGTTGTTGGAACTTGTTGTTGGAACTTGTTGTTGGAACTTGTTGTTGGAACTTGCTGTTGGAACTTGCTGTTGGAACTTGTTGTTGGAACTTGTTGTTGGAACTTGTTGTTGGAACTTGCTGTTGGAACTTGTTGTTGGAACTTGTTGTTGGAACTTGTTGTTGGAACTTGTTGTTGGAACTTGCTGTTGGAACTTGTTGTTGGAACTTGCTGTTGGAACTTGTTGTTGGAACTTGTTGTTGGAACTTGCTGATGGAACTTGTTGGAACTTGTTGTTGGAACTTGTTGTTGGAACTTGCTGTTGGAACTTGTTGTTGGAACTTGTTGTTGGAACTTGTTGGAACTTGTTGTTGGAACTTGTTGTTGGAACTTGCTGTTGGAACTTGTTGTTGGAACTTGTTGTTGGAACTTGTTGTTGGAACTTGCTGATGGAACTTGTTGGAACTTGTTGTTGGAACTTGCTGTTGGAACTTGTTGTTGGAACTTGTTGGAGGAACTTGTTGTTGGAACTTGCTGTTGGAACTTGTTGTTGGAACTTGTTGTTGGAACTTGTTGTTGGAACTTGTTGTTGGAACTTGTTGTTGGAACTTGCTGATGGAACTTGTTGGAACTTGTTGTTGGAACTTGTTGTTGGAACTTGCTGTTGGAACTTGTTGTTGGAACTTGTTGTTGGAACTTGTTGGAACTTGTTGTTGGAACTTGTTGTTGGAACTTGCTGTTGGAACTTGCTGTTGGAACTTGTTGTTGGAACTTGTTGTTGGAACTTGTTGTTGGAACTTGTTGTTGGAACTTGTTGGAACTTGTTGTTGGAACTTGTTGTTGGAACTTGCTGATGGAACTTGTTGGAACTTGTTGTTGGAACTTGTTGTTGGAACTTGTTGGAACTTGTTGTTGGAACTTGTTGTTGGAACTTGCTGTTGGAACTTGCTGTTGGAACTTGCTGTTGGAACTTGTTGTTGGAACTTGTTGTTGGAACTTGCTGTTGGAACTTGTTGTTGGAACTTGCTGATGGAACTTGTTGGAACTTGTTGTTGGAACTTGTTGTTGGAACTTGCTGTTGGAACTTGCTGTTGGAACTTGTTGTTGGAACTTGTTGTTGGAACTTGTTGTTGGAACTTGTTGGAACTTGCTGTTGGAACTTGTTGTTGGAACTTGTTGTTGGAACTTGTTGTTGGAACTTGCTGTTGGAACTTGTTGTTGGAACTTGCTGTTGGAACTTGTTGTTGGAACTTGTTGTTGGAACTTGTTGTTGGAACTTGCTGATGGAACTTGTTGGAACTTGTTGTTGGAACTTGTTGTTGGAACTTGTTGGAACTTGTTGTTGGAACTTGTTGTTGGAACTTGTTGTTGGAACTTGCTGTTGGAACTTGTTGTTGGAACTTGTTGTTGGAACTTGCTGATGGAACTTGTTGGAACTTGTTGTTGGAACTTGTTGTTGGAACTTGTTGTTGGAACTTGTTGGAACTTGTTGTTGGAACTTGTTGTTGGAACTTGCTGTTGGAACTTGTTGTTGGAACTTGTTGTTGGAACTTGTTGTTGGAACTTGCTGATGGAACTTGTTGGAACTTGTTGTTGGAACTTGTTGTTGGAACTTGCTGTTGGAACTTGCTGTTGGAACTTGCTGTTGGAACTTGTTGTTGGAACTTGTTGTTGGAACTTGTTGTTGGAACTTGTTGTTGGAACTTGCTGTTGGAACTTGCTGTTGGAACTTGTTGTTGGAACTTGTTGTTGGAACTTGTTGTTGGAACTTGTTGTTGGAACTTGTTGTTGGAACTTGCTGTTGGAACTTGTTGTTGGAACTTGCTGTTGGAACTTGTTGTTGGAACTTGTTGTTGGAACTTGTTGTTGGAACTTGCTGATGGAACTTGTTGGAACTTGTTGTTGGAACTTGTTGTTGGAACTTGCTGTTGGAACTTGTTGTTGGAACTTGTTGTTGGAACTTGTTGGAACTTGTTGTTGGAACTTGTTGTTGGAACCTGCTGTTGGAACTTGTTGTTGGAACTTGTTGTTGGAACTTGTTGTTGGAACTTGCTGATGGAACTTGTTGGAACTTGTTGTTGGAACTTGCTGTTGGAACTTGCTGTTGGAACTTGTTGGAACTTGTTGTTGGAACTTGTTGTTGGAACTTGTTGTTGGAACTTGTTGTTGGAATGTTCTGGGAACATTCAAATGTTGGGTTTTGCTGACGTCTCCACAACGTCGCTACAACGTTTCACTTTCGTTGTTGCAACGTTTTGCTCCAACGTTTTGGGGACATTCGAATGTCAAGTGAATCGAATGAGAATTCAGGAATTATTTCATTATTAACGATTAATGAAGTACTTATTTAATTAATTACATTTCTTATTACATTACAGTAATTACATTACAGTAATTACCTGAGGTAATTACAGTAATTACAGTTCCGGTAATTACAGTAATTACAGTAATCATTACAGTAATTGCAGTAATCTTATTACAGTAATTACATTACATTAACTCAGGCACCTTTTGAGTAAGGAAGCTGATATTTGGACATGACACTGACCGAGTGATATGGCTGTCAAGGAAAAATTTGATTTATTGATTAATCATTTAATAAATTAACTCGTTGATTTATAAATGACTTATTTAATTAAAAGTCCTCAGAGACACATCTTCGGATGAAATACTTGCAGATTGGTTATGCTATGAGCCAATTGATTAAGGAAAATATTTTGTGATGGCCATATTGGCAATTTCATGGCCATATTCGTGGCAACTCAGTTAGTGCCACTGCACCTTTAAAATGCATCCCTGCGTTCATTTTTCGATCGATTGAGTTGAAATTTTGAACAATCGGATCTGGACTGTCGTTGTTAACGACTCTAGCACGCACTCGTCCAATCAGGATGGAGCGGTATGGTCCCCGGATCATCACTGCCCGCAGTTTTAATTAATTTTACTTTTTCTCTTGGTCATATAATTTTGAAGACATGCGTGTCATGATAGAGGAAATGTTTGTTCTGTTGAACGGAATAAATGTTGTTTATTTGTGTGGGAATGTATTTTTGTGTATTTCTTGTGTATTTTGGATATATTTTCACGACTAATTCCAGTTAACATCCTGCAAAATTTGCTCGTTTGCTGGCCGAGTCGAAATTGCGTTGAGTTTCTATGGCATGCGCCATTAAAAGCGCTGTGTAATGGTTGAGCTCCTTTTATTTCGGTTTGGTCATGCGGATGAGCAAACAAAGTGACAAATGCTGCGGCTGGAGCAGTAGAAGCGATGTTTTTTTAATGGAAACGATGTAATGAGTAATTAAAAGTGGGAGGGGGCAACACCACGCATACCTCTTTTAAGGTGTGTATAAACCCTGGAATATTTCAGCAATCAATACAATGCTGAAACTATGTAAGTTAAGTTAATGAGTAATTTACTGAGTAATTTAATGAGTAATTTAATGAGTAATTTAATGAGTAATTTAACGAATAATTTAATGAGTAATTTAATGAGTAATTTAATGAGTAATTTAACGAATAATTTAATGAGTAATTTAATGAGTAATTTAATGAGTAATTTAATAAGTAATTTAATAAGTAATTTAATGAGGAATTTAATGAGGAATTAAAAGTGGGAGGGGGCAACACCACGCATACCTCTTTTAAGGTGTGTATAAACCCTGGAATAAACGTGGGAGGGGGCAACACCACGCATACCTCTTTTAAGGTATGTATAAACCCTGGAATATTTCAGCAATCAATACGATGCTGAAATGATGTAATTTACTGTGTAAGAGGGTCGACCTTGGGTTTGTTTGGGTTTGTTGTTTATTTTGTGGATGTGTATTTTTTTTTTGAGTATTTTGGATATATTTTCACGACTAATTCCAGTTAACATCCTGCAAAATTTGCTCGTTTTCTGGCCGAGTCGAAATTGCGTTGAGTTTCTATGGCATGCGCCACTAAAAGCGCTGTGTAATGGTTGAGCTCCCTTTATTTCGTTTTGGTCATGCGGACGAGCAGACAAAATGACGAATGCTGCGGCTGGAGCAGTGGAAGCGATTTTTGAATTGTTCAGTGATTATTCGATATTGTTATGACTTATTGTCAATAGGTATACTAAGTGGCCATGAGGTAGCCTGTTGCTATGTACAGTTTTATTCTATTGTTGATTATACCACATAGCTGTGGTGATAAAGGAAATGTTCGTTTTAAATAGATGATTATGATAGGACCATGACTATAAAATCATGATGATTATTATGAATGATATCATAGGGTTCAAATGCAGAATGCTGCATGAACTTGGGAAAGAACTTTCAAGCCCTATGGGATAAATTGGGTATTACAAGCGATGGAGTTTCAAAATTTAGCATGATTGAAGAAATTTTACAGTCTTATTTCAGGAGTTTTACGAAATTTATATTGCCAAGAGATTTTGGATACTATTAAAAGAAAAATGATGAGATATTTTTCCCAATGAACTTTAATATCTGCCATCAATTTTGGCTGTCTCACGAATGAAGGATGAGTTGCCTTTAGTGGTTGCAAAGAAAATTTGTGGAGACCAGGCAAAATGGGGAAATATGTCAGATATGACCCTAGGACAGGACGGTGATTCATCAATTGACATGAGGTACGAACCAGAGGTGACGACCGATGAGTCGATCTCAGTCAATGGATGGACCTGTCCTGACATCATTGGGGAAAGGGCTTATGCAAGGAGTCATTCAAAATGATTAATTTGATTTATTGATGAATATTGATGAATTAATTGAAATTGAATAATTGATTGAATTGTCGATTGATTGAATCTAATTGATTGAATTTAAGTGAATAAATTTAACTGAATAAATTGAACTGAATAAATTGAATTGAATATATTGATTGTTTGATTGATGAAAATGCGGTCTCAAGAAAGAAGCTTTGATATCTTTGCGAGATATTATCAATGTGGAGACAACCTGGGAAAATTGAGCAAGGTGGTGAGTTTATATACAGATATATATGTGCGGTTACCATTGTGTGATTTCCCCGTCAACAGAGCGGACACCTGAGGATTCACCCATTTCATACTGACCCTCCGGCTCATCTGCAAATACTGATCTGTGAGATTGGATTGTGCAAAAGCCACGGCTGAGGGAGATTCTCTGGAAATCACCGTGTGAACAGGTGGAGAGACCCTTCCTGGAGGTACGAGTGAAGCTTTAGAGGAACAAACTACAACACATCCAACGCTACTTTGATAAAAGGCAGAATGGGAAATGGAGCCTGCAAGAATACACAAGGACAACCAGAGAGTCCACCAAAAGGTACTTGTACACATCATATGTACGACCGTTATGGTGCAGAAGCTATAAGGCAGGTCGAGAATTGGTATTTGTGGACAAAGGGACATGATAAGGAGTTTCCAAGAGATGGTACATTTGAGCGAAGTCGATTGGAAAGATTGGAACAAATATTGAAAGCCAGGAAGAGACAGAATCTAACGGTAGACTGGCTTGCATTCCATCTTTGGGATGGTGAATCCAGACAACGGGAACAGCAAGAACAGATAACGGATGTAGAATTTAAAATAAAAAGGATACAGGATACAGTGGAGGAGACAAATGCACAACTGCCCTCGAAATTAGGAATGAAAGTGACAGTTGTCCCATCTGATTTCCAGTTGTCTCCCCAAAAAAGGACGGTACAGAGAATTTTTTCGTGTTTCAGGAGACAACGAGAGATTGCAGTGGCAACTCAGGAATATAGAGATGCAGCCCAGCAATACAAATGCACAGGTGCACAGACCAGGAAACGACAGAAACCGGTGTTTCGAGTGTGGAAAGATGGGACATTGGAGAAGAAGATGTCCGTATGTCAACAGGAGGACAAGGTCATGGGGCAAACCAAGATCAAGGGTACCAGTACGTACCGGTACCTCAGACAATGATTAGGCCTTCATTGCTGCAAATCCCAAATGATGATTGGCCTCAACAGATTCGATTACTGGACAAACATGAATAACTGTCAATGATTCTTGGGTCTGAAAAGTTTTCGGAGCAAGAATTATTCATTTTTTCTTTTGCTTGTAAGCAAATTAGTAATTAATTGATCACATGCCGAAATTGGATCTTTTATGTTGGGCACACAATTTGAAATTTACAAAGTTGGAACAATTGCTTTGCAAATTTTTGAAACTAAGTGACAAGAGTCACATGATGATCAGGTGGGAATTTCGGACTAGTGTTCCGCATGATTGATAGGTCAGTGGTCGACTGACATGCAAATGGGTGTGTAGTCAAATTTGGATAAATTATTGTGGGAACTGAAAGGGTAATTTCAATGTGACATCATAGGGGTTTTCTAAGAATAAGCTTTTGGTCCATTTGTGTATTAGCATTTCTAAAATTGAAGGACAAATTTTATGAAATTGAAATAAAATTGACACCCATCTTGATCTGTAAATAATAGTTCCAACGCAAACAAATACGCATAATGCAGGTGTGTGTGTATTTTTGTGTGTCAATGTTAGTGTTTTTATTGTTTTGTGTATCAATCTTACAAGATTGTTGACACCGACAGTGTGCCTGTCTGGAAATGGATAGTTTTATGTGGATGGGATTGAATATGCAGAGAATCCGTAAAATAAAATAGAAATAAAATTTGATTATGAACATTATCTCTTTTGTCAAGGGAGATGGAATATAAAGATTTGATGTGCTGGGTTATGAGCAGCTATTCATTCATAGTAAAATTGTGAGTAATTTGGGGATTCCATTTTGATAGAATTTATATGAGAATAACAGCTATTTATGGATATGAGCTTCATAAAAGGAAATGAGGGAGTACAAAATTATCCAAATTTGGGAGAGGTCTTACACTGACTTCCCAGAATACTCTGCTCATGGATTTATATATATATATAAACTTGAATTTTATCAGCATATAAATTGTGCTGCATGTATGGATGTGTATTAGGCATAGATGATATGGGAAAATAGTAAAGAAAATCTTGCTGATTGGAACTATTGTGAGTTTTAAAACGGAATGCATTGTGCATCTTAAACCAAGGGGCAGCCATGAACGCGCTGTTACGTTATTTATACTCAGAACGCGCTGTTACGTGTACCTGCAACATATTTGTTAATCTCGCACACCTATATTGGCATACTGGTGTCAGTAGTACTCACTGGGTGCATAGAAATGGATGAGCAACAGTTAAGGGGGTGTATTAAAACACTTACTTGGATACTTTCTACAAAAGTAGGGGTTTCAATAAGTGGTACCATACACATGGGATTCATCAAATTAAGTTTTGGAGTTCAAACAAAGTCATTGGTTAACAGATGGGAATGGATAGTAAATAAATTCTTCGATGCTGGGTAAATGAAGTGAGATATTACAAAGACTTATTAGAGCTATTGTTCTTCCTTGCAGCAGTGGGAGAAAATTT
The DNA here is from genome assembly GCF_964187855.1 of Myxine glutinosa. Classification (NCBI taxonomy): domain Eukaryota; kingdom Metazoa; phylum Chordata; class Myxini; order Myxiniformes; family Myxinidae; genus Myxine; species Myxine glutinosa. The sequence goes on from NC_136261.1 coordinate 162,802,701, forward strand.
AGATCCAACATAATGAATCTATAAATGAATGTGATAGGGATAATATCCTCAATTTGTACTAATTATTTGATTGTGGGTAAAGGAATTAATTAATCGTAGTGGATTGTTAACAAGCAGCCTGAAATGTCCTGAGAGTGTGCATCCATGTAATCAGAAATCCCAGATTTGTTTTTACAAACAACATTTTGGTAGAGATCTTATGCGGACGAATACTTGCTTGGTAGATAAAAACGGTACTGCATGTTGGCAGCCACTTCAGTGGCCATTTAGGCCGAACAAATAGGAAAAAAACTGTAATTGAATATGTAATTTACAGATGAGTATTTGGGAAGTAAAAAGGGAATTTATTGATTTGGGAGACATTTTTCGAAGGTTTATTAAAGTGTTGCAATATGACATTTGGCAAGGAAAATTATTGGATGGGAAAATTAGATCTGTTTATAAAATGAGTTTGTTGACCCATTGAAGTTAATTCTTTGAATTGTTGTTTAATTAGCATTTTGAGTTCAAATTGGAAATAGTTTGGTAGAGCTTTGGTTAAAACCTTTGGTTGCAGTGTTTTGGAACAAATTGATAAACCATAGGAGATTGATAAGAATAGAAAAAAAAAATATGGACCCAAAATAGAAAGTTGGATTCATGCCCCTCATTGCAAACAAGGACATGGGGCTAAGGTGGACGATCCCACAGAAAATGAGGCTGCACCTAGCAGCCCAGCAGAACATTCAGTGGTAGATAAATGATAGTCGTGATTTACAGTCATTTGAATTACATTTTAACACCCCTTGCATTGTTAAACATTACATTTTCAACATGTGATATTCCTACTTGGGATAGTGACATTTATTTGCCTACATGACATACAATTACCTGCTGATATTAATACAACATGAGTGAAAAATGTATCACAACTACACTCATGATCAGGGGATTGAGTTCAACCCCGGGAGATAGGGGGATCAGGGCAAGACAAATAATCTGATTATGTTACATATTAAGGGATTTTCTTTATTTACCTTTTAGGAAGCTTGTTAGTTTGGTATATAATGTTAAATGTCATCGACATATAACTATGTCATAGGTATGAATATATACAAGGAGTAGCAGACTTGTTTGTTGGTTTAGTAGTTATATTGGCAATTGTTTTAGTGGTGGCTTGCTTGAAAGCCTTAGTGACGGTGTGTTTGAATAAGGTAACCAACAACACGATGATAACGCATGAAGTGACAAATGAGGAAAGAAATGTGAAACCAGAAAAGGAAGACTTTTATGGCGACATAAACAGTAGAATTAAGATAATGGCATAACGACAATGTTATGAGTTGTGTCAATTACAATATCAGTGAACTCATATCACCACGAGTGACACACTGTTAGAAAAACAGAGGGAAAAGAAAAAGTGGAGAGGAATTATGGTAATAATACATTATGCTTAATTTGTTGGTTTGGGAAAATTGTTGTTGGGAATTAGATATTCCCGTTTGTGATTGTAATCATATACAATGCTATTCTTAGATTAGTAATAAAATACATACCTGATTGAATATTATTTGTGTGACGCATATAAATGAATATAACGTTTGTGTTAAGGAAAAAACAACAAATTGTTGAATGTGAAACTGTCGGAAGATATACATGATTATGCTGATTTCATGGTAAGATGTACCCTATCTGATCCAGTGTGTGCGGAAAGCAGATTCAGATGTGACTGAGCATAAGGATAAGACGAGATCACAGTTTGGAGGGATTGCTAACGGAATTGGGAAGAAGGTCGAGAAAGAAAATTTGTGGCTAAAAAATGAAGTTAATCGTGGCATACACCCTCTTTCTCAAAGAATGATGAAGACATTCTCCCGTGTAACTTGGAGATGAATGCTTACCTTCACCAAGGAAATTTATGTGACCATTTGCCTGGATCACACTGCAACATATGAAAGAAAGGCGATCACTTACTCTTGTTCGAAGGCTTCGAACATTCACCACATCAGAAGTTGCAGGACAACGACATTTTACCTGCAACCTCTGTGAAATGCGGGGACATATGTTATTACTTCACCAACGTCCGGGGAACCAGCATGGAGCTGCAAAAAACGGCTGTGCCCTTGTCACAACAGCTGTGCACGATTCTGCTGGTTGCTCCTGGTAAGGACCATGAATGACCTGAACACCATGGTCCCAACATCATTGTGGATGCATCCGGCATCCCTGTTCCACATCTTGCTGGCCAATCAACGTCACACCAATACTTGCTGCCCACTCACAATGAGGGAGGAGGCAAGTCGACTACAACTGGGTGAAGGCCGTGTTCAGGAATTACTATGGTTTACAGCAAAAAGTGGCAAGAATGCTACAAGGAGAGCAGGGTCAGCCTATGACTCCGCAATGTTACCACAACAGCGAAATCCTACACGAAGTAGTGCAGGAGCTATGAAGACATTAGGAGAAAATGTTTCATACCAGGATTCAAACACAAGTGATCAGCCCTTCCTTTCAAACAAAGTCAACATTTGTGTGGAGGAAAACGTTTTTGCCAGATGGTGCAGATGCTTTACAAAACTTGAAAATGAAGTGAAATTGTTGTATCTTGGTGATGGTGAAGTGTTGTTTTGAAAATATATTTGTGATGCAAATGCAATAGATTGAACGATATGGAAGGAGTCAATGACCAACGAAATGTTTTGTGATTCTTGCAGGATGACGGTGTATGCCCAAGGGAATTTGATTACCAAAGTGATTGATTATTTACTTATACTTGTAATGATGTTTACTTGTAGTGATTGATTATTTACTTATACTTGTAATGATGTTTCCTTGTAGTGATTGATTATTTACTTATACTTGTAATGATGTTTACTTGTAGTGATTGATTATTTACTTATATTGATGTTTAGATTAATGGTTAATATAAACAAAAAACAAAAAGATGAGGGAATTGTGGAAGTGTAACTCAGCGTAACTTATTAATTGGCACTGGTAACTTATTAATTAACCTGGTAACAAAGCAAATACATTTTACATGCAAACTCTGTGAAGGACGAGTTTGTAAATGAGTTAGGAATGTGCACGAACATGATAATCTCATTGAAACACCTGGTCACAGCCCCAGGCTGGAGCACCCCCCTATTGTTTGATAAATGGAACTCACAACAGGGGGGGCTAGCTGGCGCCAGGAAGGCGACCAGTAACGTCAGCGGAGAAGAGATTACGAGTTCAGCGGACAGAGGATTAAGTCGAGTTGGTCCATATAAGCGGGAGCTGCGGCTGGAGTCGAGAGTACTTGCTGCGAGGAGCTCTGACGAACGGGACCATGGCGGAGGAACATCAGCCGAACGAAAAGGATATGGAAAAGAGTTAATCTCAGCCATTGAATAATGCGGTATTATTTGGTAATTGGATGAAGTGAATACAGTTTAATAAACTAGACCTTTTGTAACCTGTGTCCGGTCATTGGAGTCCTGTGAGTCCCCCAGTACAAATTCCCGAACAACACTCTAACCATTACGCCACCAAATCTGGTAGTTCAGGCATATATCCAAGAGATTAATACAAGTGTGATGGGGATTGGGGGGTGGGTGGCGGAATTATGGCTGGGAGATACTTTGACCACAATTTCCATAAAATATTTAGATTAATTTCCATAAAACATTTCAAAAAAACATAAAATACTTCCATAAATTCCCAAATTTCCCAAAAAAAATGAAATCACACCCAAAATTGTATATCACATTTATTTATGAAGTTCCTCCATGCCAAAAAATACATTGTATGTTAAAGTAACGGTTTGGCCCAGAAAGAAGGCATAAACAATATTTTCTAGCTTGTTGGCAAGTCCACAAGGTTCTAATCTTGCGTGTTACACAAAATCTCAACATCGAATTTTGCAGAATACGTAGATGATGAAAATCTTCCTTGCATGACATGACGCTCAGCATTTTAAAAAGATAGGGCACAAAAACCATAGGTTGGCAACCACTGCGGAGGCTAGATTGGCCTTATGCCTCCTCCAACTTTGAAGTTCCTTTCAACAGACCTCATAATCGACCAGACTGCGGCGTAATAGATGGACCTTCCGCTCTGAGTCTGCGAGGTACGTGGTACGAACCCTGGCCAAGTCAGAGCAAAGACTTTAAAATGGTATGTGCTGCTTCCTTGCATGATGCGAGGTATTTAAAAATGAAAGAGCTCGCCCCTTATTTACCTCACCATTATTTAAAAAAGGAGGAGAAGAAGAGAAGTGCACGGAGAAACCACAAGTTAGCAACGGTTGTGCCGGCTTGGCCTGCTGCATCATTTAATGGCTTATTTGTTGAATATATATACAGTCACGTGAAAAAGTAAGTACATCCCATGTAAAGTTTTGACTTTTTCAACATATTTCAACATACAGCTATTTGATCTTCATTTCAACAATATTGACAGATAAAGGTGATATAATATAACAAATATCATGAAACATTTACATTTTGTAGTCCATTGTATAATTTAAAGAAATATAAATGCAAATTTCACATGTGGAAAAAGTAAGTACACCCCATGAAATGTTTTTTAAATCTTTTTAACATATGTGGACAAATCAATATTTGATCTTCATTTAAACAGTATATATCGATGACGGTGATCTAATTGAACAAAAAACAATGAAAAGTTGATTTTGCAATAATGTATTCAACAAAAAATTGTTGCACAGCTCGTTTCAAATCCCCCCACAACATCTCGATGGGATTTACATTCGGGCTTTGACTTGGCCATTCCAGAACCCTCCATTTCTTTCTTTTCAGCCATTCCTTGGTGGATTTACTGGTATGTTTAGGTTCATTGTCATGTTGCATGGTCCACCTTTGGTTGAGCTTCAACTTTCCGACAGATGGCCTCACATTATCCTCAAGCACCCTCTGGTACAATGAGGAATTCATAGTGGATTCTATGATGGTGAGCTGCCCAGGCCCTGATGCAGCAAAGCTGCCCCAAACCATAATATTTCCACCACCAATGCCTTTACAGGTTTACAGGGCTTTACAGTCCAATACCAAAGTTGGTATCAGGTTCTTGTGGTCAAATGCTGTCTTTGGTTTTCGCCAAACATGTCTTCTGGTACTGTGGCCAAATAGCTCTACCTTTGACTCATCTGTCCAGAGCACATTGTTCCAGAAGTGCTGGTCTTTGCCTTGGTGTTCATTGGCAAACGTTAGTCTTGCCCTGATGTTCTTTGTGGACAGCAAAGGCTTCCTCCTGGCACACCTCCCATGTAGATCAAATTTGTGCAGCCTCTTTCTAATGGTAGACTCGCGCACTTTGACATCAACAGCGGCAAGAGCTACCTGTAGGTCCCGTGATGACATTCTGGGGTTCTTAGAGACCTCTTTCAGCATCTTGGTGTCTGCTCTCGGGCTGAACTTGCAGGGGCGGCCTGGCCTGAGCAAGTTGGCAGTTGTTTGGAATCTTCTCCACTTGTAGATGATCTTCCAGACAGTGGAATGATTGATTTCAAATTGTTTGGAGATCTTTTTAAATCCCTTCCAAGACTCGTAGGCATCTGTAACCTTCTTTCTGAAGACCTCAGAGAGCTCTTTTGATCTAGGCATGGTGACACCGCACACTTCAACAACAAAGAGCAAACCAAACTAAATGTCTGAGGTTTAAATAAGACAGGTTCCTACAAGATCCTCTCTAACGATGTTCTAATCATTTGCACGTGAGGTGGTGCACCTGATTCTAATTTTAGGTATTTGAAGTCATGATAAATGTAGGGGTGTACTTACTTTTTCCACATGCAAAATTCGTATTTATGTTTATTTAAATTATACAATGAACTAAAAAATGTAAATGTTTCATGATATTTGTTATATTATATCACCTTTATCCATCAATATTGTTGAAATGAAGATCAAATAGCTGTATGTTGAAATATGTTGAAAAAGTCAAAACTTTACATGCGGTGTACTTACTTTTTCACGTGACTGTATATATATATATATATATATATATATATATATATATAGTTGCGGTTTTAGAACCCTCACTTGTAAATAACTCTTGTGTATAAATTCTCATCATTAAAGGTTAAAGGTAGCACCCCTATATAGGCCACAAGCAACACGTAGGCCACCATAGGACTTTAGTTATTTCATTATTATGTGTTTTAGATAAGGCCGTGTTTCCAATAGTTGAATCTGCGTTGCGTCAATCAAATAAGATTAGGCCCATTCCGTCCATTTTGCGACCTCCCTCTCCAAGCGATGCCATTACGCGCCCCTACAGTCGGTGCCTTAGCGTTCGCTCAAGCGCCGCCATAAACCATGCGGTCAGGCCCGAGGACAAAGGGGGCGGAACGCCAAGAGGAAGGTGCGGCCTGTCAACCAGCCGTCAAAGGCGTGGACGGTAAGCCCTCACCAGCCAACCAGGGCTGATGTAACATCACCGACAGGCGTGGCCTTGAGGCCTGCGCAGTGATCGCGTGGCGCGTTATATAAGCGCGAACGCAAAGCCCTTTCACGGACTCATTGGGAAATGCGCGCTGTGAAAGGACTTGGTCGGGAGAGTGCATTGCATTGGACTTGTCGGGAGCGCGCGCTGATCATAGAACAATTGGGAAAGGCGCGCTTGTTTCGAAGGACTCATACGGCAGCGCTCGCATTGAAAGGACTGATCCAGGAGTGCACATTTGCAAAGGCCCTGTCGGGAGCGCGCGCTGATCAAAGAACAATTGAAAGAAGGGCACGCTTGTTTAAGAGAACCTTGGAGAGGGTGTGTTTGGCACTCGCGTGCATTTATTACGTACGCTGCGGGACACCAGCCTCCCCCCCACTATATATAAGGTCCGCTCGCGTCCAATTACGTGCGGAGCTGCTTCCCGGGTCTCGCCCGCTGGACCGGAGTCGACTGGAGCCTGGACCCCATCACCGGACCCTCTACCTGACCATCCACCAGATACAATCCCCGTGTGAGTGTGTGTGTTTGTCTGGGGGTATTAGAATAAGACTGTTATAAGACTGCCCTGTGTGCTGCTTCTTCTTCTTCTTCCTCTTGTACATCCCTTTCGTTTCCTCTTCTCTTGTATATTTGTTAATAAACCCATCTTTGTTCTTCCTATACTCTGGTTTCCTCTTGTCCGATCGCATCCGTCCCTTCTTCCATTGGGTAAACGTGGCACGATTGAAACCGCTCAGAATCGGGTTTAGTCTCTTTGTTAATAGCTCGGATCGCGGATTGCTATCCGCTCGGCATTTTCCATCATATCCGTGGTTCGAGCGGGAGTTATTCCCTCGTTTCCGGCCGGCATTGGTACTTAGGTAGTAGTGAACCCCTAGGCCTAACAAACCCTATCTAACGCCACGCCGGGAAGGACGTTATAACTTCCAGGACTAAGGACGGCCAGCTAAAAAGACAAGGGGATTAACCCCACCACCCCCTTGATAAGGGGAGCGCCGACCCCCGAGTTCCGCAACAATATCTATATATATATATATATACGGTGCATTCAGAAAGTATTCAGACGCCTTCACTTTTTTCACATTTTGTTATGTTGCAGCCTTATGCTGAAATCGTTTAAATTCATTTTTCCCCTCATCAATCTACACTCAATACCCCATAATGACAAAGAGAAAACAGGATTTTAGAAAGTTTTGCAAATTTATTAAAAAGAAAAAACTGAAATATCACATTGACATAAGTATTCAGACCCTTTGCGATGACACTTGAAATTTAGCTCAGGTGCCTGCCATTTCTCTTGATCATCTTTGAGATGTTTCTACACCTTGATTGGAGTCCACCTGTGGTAAATTCAATTGATTTGACATGATTTGGAAAGGCACACACCTGTCTATATTTAAGGTCTCACAGCTAACAATGCATATCAGAGCAAAAACCAAGCAATGAAGTCGAAGGAACTGCCTGCAAAGCTCAGAGACAGGATTGTGTCGAGGCACAGATCTGGGAAATTCTACAAATAAATTTCTGCTGCATTGAAGGTTCCCAAGAGCACAGTGGCCTCCATAATTATTAAATGGAAGAAGTTTGGAACAATGAGAACTCCTCCTCGAGCTGGCCGCCCGGCCAAACTGAGCAATCGGGGGAGAAGGGCCTTGGTAAGAGAGGTGACCAAGAACCCGATGGTCACTCTGGCTGAGCTCCAGAGATCCTGTGTGGAGATGGGAGAAACTTCCAGAAGGACAACCATCACTGCAACACTCCACCGATCTGGATCTGGGCAGAGTGGCCAGACGGAAGCCTCTCCTCAGTGAAAGACACATGAAAGCCCGCTTGGAGTTTGCCAAAAAGCACCTAAAGGACTCTCAGACTGTGAGAAACAAGATTCTGTGGTCTGATGAAACCATGATTGAACTGTTTGGCCTCAATTCTAAGCGTCATCTCTGGAGGAAACTAGGCACCGCTCATCACCTGCTCAATACCATCCCAATGGTGAAGCATGGTGGTGGCAGCATCATGCTGTGGGGGTGTTTTTCAGCAGCAGGGACTGGGGGACTGGTCAGGGTTGAGGGAACAATGAACAGAGATATCCTTAATGAATACCTGAAGCAGAGCACTCAGGACCTCAGATTGGGCCGAAGGTTCACCTTCCAACAGGACAATGACCCTAAGCACACAGCCAAGACAACGCAGGAGTGGCTTAGGGACAACTCTGTGAAGGTCCTTGAGTGGCCCAGCCAGAGCCTTATATATATATACTAGCGGGGTCACCCGTGGGAATCCCACGGGCATGGATGTGTGTGACATTTCGACATATTGAGTTAGATGCTGCACCTGCACATTCAGTTATATAAAATGGTTACTGGCAATAATTGATCACATCCACAAATGATGTAATCCACACAATTTATGTACTTTACATAACGTTAATAGGAATACATACATGCCCGTGTAGATGGGAAATACAGTTTGTTTGAAAGAAATCACAAATATCAGAAGAAAGCTTTAAAAATTTAGAACTATTCTCACTCAGAGTTAAACATCACCGTAATATTATGCGGTTGCTTCAACGTTTTCGTTGAATTATATGTCATCATTGTGAGATTTTTTTGGAATTTTTTTTTTTGAAATGAGATTTTTAGGCAAAACGGCAAAAAAGCATCAGAACAGCTGTGAAACAACATCAAAACAGCAGTGAAAAAGCATCAAAACAACAGTGGAAAGCGTCAAAACAGCAGTGAAAAAGCATCAAAACAGCTGAAAAAGCATCAAAACAGCAGTGAAAAAGCATCAAAACAGCAGTGAAAAAGCATCAGAACAGCTGTGAAAAAACAGCACTGAAAAAGCATCAAAACAGCAGTGAAAAAGCATCAAAACAGCAGTAAAAAGCATCAAAACAGCAACAATAGTCCGGTGATTTTTCAATCACCGCAACTAAATGTGTCGGAGTAATTAACTATTTTCCTTCGTGACCTCCTTTTGTTGCCTGAATGGTGTCACTGCAGGACCTCCGGGTAAACAACATTACGGGTGAAGATTCCACTGCGGCCATCAATTTTTCCCTGTTGGCCATTACTGACTACCTTTACCTTGACATCCTCAAATCGTTTAGCACGCGACAATGCAACATATAATTGGCCATGGCTGAAGACGGGTTCTGGTAGGTAAATCCCAACTTTGTGTAATGTTTGACCTTGACTCTTGTTTATTGAGAAAGAGAATGCCACACGAACTGGAAATTGATGGCGTTTGAGTACGAATGGTAGTGTTGTATCGGAAGGTGCAATACTAATCCTGGGTAAAAATGTGCGTGTTCCTTTGTGACTGCCAGAAATTATTTCTCCATCTATTATGTTTGGCAACAATCTTTTAACAACCAATCTTGCACCATTGCACAGTCCCTGTTTCGGATCAAAGTTACGGAGTAACATGATGACAGCACCATCTTTGAGACGAAGTTTGTGCAATGGCATTCCAGAAGGAGTTAATTGATTTAGGAATTCCATAGGATAATTTAGTGCCTCTTCAGGGTCATCACAGACAATGGAATCAGCGCTGAAGTACGTCTTTTCTTCCCCAGGAAATGCATCCAGTATCTCATCGTTGATCACAAATGTGGATTCATTCTTTGGACACAACACGGCTCGTTGTGCCAGCGCATCATAGTTTGAATGGATTTCGTTCAAATTACCAAAAACAGCCTCTGCTAAAGACATGTTGTCTTCTACACAGATACGATCAGGCAGTCGTTGGTCAGTCAGGCAGTCGTTTTTTTTTTTTTTGGCAAGGAACGGGCACCCACATACGGGCAATGCCCTAGTGTTTGCTGAGCACTCCAACGTCTTTGTTGCTCAGCATGCCGTGCGAGTCTGTGTTGGCGTTCATCGACGGTCTCGTTCTCGCACCTCATCGTTGTTGCAGCAGCATCCTGTGCGAGTCTGTGTTCACGTTCGTCGAGGGTCTCGTTCTCCCTCCTCATCGTTGTTGCAGCAGCATCCTGTGCGAGTCTGTGTTCACGTTCGTCGAGGGTCTCGTTCTCCCTCCTCATCGTTGTTGCAGCAGCATCCTGTGCGAGTCTGTGTTCACGTTCGTCGAGGGTCTCGTTCTCCCTCCTCATCGTTGTTGCAGCAGCATCCTGTGCGAGTCTGTGTTCACGTTCGTCGAGGGTCTCGTTCTCCCTCCTCATCGTTGTTGCAGCAGCATCCTGTGCGAGTCTGTGTTCACGTTCGTCGAGGGTCTCGTTCTCCCTCCTCATCGTTGTTGCAGCAGCATCCTGTGCGAGTCTGTGTTCACGTTCGTCGAGGGTCTCGTTCTCCCTCCTCATCGTTGTTGCAGCAGCATCCTGTGCGAGTCTGTGTTCACGTTCCTCAACTGTCTCGTTCTCCTGTCTCATTCGTTTTCTTGCTGCAACCTGTTCAAGTCTGCATTGACGTTCGTCGACGGACTCGTTCTCCCGTCTCATTCGTTTTCTGGCTGCATCCTGTTCAAGTCTGCATTGACGTTCGACGACGGACTCGTTCGCCCTTCTCATTCGTTTTCTTGCTGCATCCTGTTCAGGTCTGCGTTCTTCATCCATTTTGGAAATGGAAGTTTCCACGCACCGCATGAATTGTCACGATCCTCAATAGGAAGTGTCTCATAATTATCAAATGACAAATGGCAAGTAAATTACATTGTGAAAATTTAATATTTCAAATAGACCTATTTAAAGTGTATGCGCAAATAACTAATAAATAAAAAAACGAAGAAATATGTCTCGGTAATTTCCTGAACTCGGTAATTTCTCGGTAATTTTACTTCCGGCTAAAAATGTTGAATGAAATAAAAACGAAGAAATATATGTCGTTTTGTGACGACTGTCAGCAAAGGTAAACGGTGAATTCACTCGGTTTATTCGGTTCGGCTCGGTTTAAAGAAAAAGCGATAATGTCGAAATGTTGACGTCTGTGTCATGTTGGGCGGTGTATGATACTTGTTGGCTGTTGGGCGGTGATATGGTGTATTTTTAAAAATATATCTCTGCGTTTTCCCGCGTTGCTGACACCGAGTCTAAAACCATGATGGTGAGTTATATTGGAGATAAAGGCGTGAGAGAGACTCAATGGCCTTGAAGTTACAGGCATTTGAGAATTCATTTCGTTCTATAAACGGCAACTTTCATCGGATTTTCTTCTCGTTTTTTTTCAACCGAGTCTAAAACTATGTTAGCGACTGTGAAAAATGAAATGATATATCGAATTTAAAATAGATATCGACACATTGCCGTCGGTGTCATGTTGGGCGGTGTATGATACACCATGACGCGATTTAAAAAAATATATCTCTGCATTTTCCCGCGTGTGTGGAATGTTTGTGGAAAATTAAAGATTTCAAATAAACCTATTTAAAGTGTATGCGCACATAACTAATAAAAAAAACGAAGAAATATCTCGGTAATTTCCTGAAACATATTTTACTTCCGGCTAATATGTTGAATGAAATAAAAACGAAGAAATATATGTCGGCATCATTGTTGACGTTTTTGTGACGACTATCATCAAACGAAATAGTAATATATCATAACGGAAAAGCAAAAGCGAATTTTTAATATATATCGACACATTGCCGGCGGTGTCATGTTGGGCGGTGTATGATACACCATAACGCGATTTTAAAAAATATATCTCTGCATTTTCCCGCGTGTGTGGATTGTTCTCAATTATTGCTGACACCGAGTCTAAAAGTAAAACCATCGATAAAAATGAAATCATATGGTGAGTTAGATTGGAGATAAAGGCGTGAGAGAGACTCAATGGCCTTGAAGTTACAGGCCTTTGAGAATTCATTTCGTTCTATAAACGGCAACTTTCATCGGATTTTCTTCCCGTTTTTTTTCAACCGAGTCTAAAACTATGTTAGCGACTGTGAAAAATGAAATGATTTATCGAATTTGATTTGAAATAAAACTGGGGGAGAGCAAGACACCACGGGCCTACAAAACAGGACTCAAAGCTATGCGAGTTAATAAAATGGTGGATATTTGTTTATAATTATATGAAGCCACTCCCAGAATGGGTGGAGCTATGGGTGGAGCTACTCTGCAAACCGAGTAAGCCACACCCCGGACAGACACCCAACAGATAGACAGACAGACAGACAGAATCATCTACGGCTATTATAATATAGATATATATATATATATACAGTGGTACCTCGGCTTACGAGTTTAATCCGTTCCGTGACGGAGCTCGTAAGCCAAATCGCTCGTAAGTCAAAGCAAATTTTCCCATTCAAATGCATTGAAATGCTATTAATCCGTTCCAGCCTCAAAAAAAAAACACCAATTTTTTTTGTTAGGTGCTTTTAAATAACAAAAATGTACTTTATAAATAACAAATAATGTATAAACAAGCACGACCTCGTATATACTGTACATAATACAAGAGAATGTAAAGAAATAAACTGGTTTTATTAAGTGTACTGTATGTATTTACCTTGAAGATCAGACGAAGATGCTGGCAGAGGTGGAGGAGATACCTTTTGCCTTTTTCGCCACACTGTCCTCGCTTTCACTTGCCGGGCGTTTCACTAAAAACCTGTCCAACGAGGTTTGTTTCTTCCTCCCTTTCAAAATTTTTCGGAAATGAGTGAGGCAAGTGTCGTTACACAGCGCCAACGCACGACCTGTTGCAACTTTTTCAGGGTGTTTCTTTTGAACAAATTCTGAAATTTTCTCCCACATTCCCAACATTTCCTTTATCTCACTTGTCGCGATAACCTCCTCCGCCTCTGGCTCCTCCGCGTTTAGTTCCTGCAAAACCTCCGTATTCTGCTGCTGCTGTAGCTCCTTTAATTCCTCCGTTGTCAGTTCCTCATTGTGTTTCTCGACGAGGTCGTTAACGTCGTCTTCATCCACTTGCAGGCCCATGGACCTTCCGAGGGACACAATCTCCTCCACCACTAACACTTCCTCAGTAGCACTAACACTTTCGGACACAACCTCAGGCCACAGCTTCTTCCATGCAGAGTTTAAGGTCCTCCTTGTAACACCCTGCCAGGCCATGTCGATAATTCTGAGGCAGGCCACGATATTGTAGTGATCCTTCCAGAACTCTCGAAGGGTGAGGTTTGTGCTCTCCGTAACCTCAAAGCAGCGCCGGAACAGGTGCTTGGTGAAGAGCTTTTTGAAATTGGAAATCACCTGCTGGTCCATGGGCTGCAGGATAGGGGTGGTGTTGGGTGGAAGGTAGCGGACCTTAATGAATGCAAATTCTTCAAGGATGTCGTCTACGAGGTTTGGTGGGTGTGCGGGAGCATTGTCAAGGACGAGAAGGGCTTGCAGGGGTAGCTTATTCTCCAAAAGGTACTTCTTGATGCCAGGACCAATGACCAGGTTTACCCACTCCACAAATAACTGCCTGGTAACCCACGCCTTTGCGTTTGCTCTCCACATAACCTGCAGTTTTTCTTTAAGGATCTTATGAGACTTAAACGCTCTGGGGTTTTCAGAGTGATATACCAGTAGCGGCTTAATCTTGCAGTCGCCACTCGCATTCGCACACAGTGCAAGGGTTAACCGATCCTTCATGGGTTTGTGGCCTGGCATGCTCTTCTCCTCTGCCGTTATATACGTCCTCCTCGGCATCTTTTTCCAGAAGAGCCCTGTCTCGTCACAGTTGAAGATTTGCTGGGGGATGTATCCTTCCGCTTTTATCAGTTCGGCAAAAGTTATAATAAACTCTTCGGCTGCCTTCACATCCGAGCTTGCTGCCTCACCATGCCTGACGACGGAGTGAATGCCGGTCCTCTTCTTAAAATTATCAAACCATCCCCGACTGGCTTTGAATGACTCTTCCGATGCCTCGTCCGTTGATGTTCCCGCCGTCTGCTGCACCAAATCCCTGTAAATGTCTCGTGCCTTCTCACAAATGATGCTCTCGGTCATGGTATCTCCTGCGAGCTGCTTTTCCGTCAACCACACAAACAACAACTTCTCCATCTCTTCATGGACAGAGGTCCGTTGCTTTGAAATGGTCGTAACGCCCTTGGCTGGCGTTATAGCCTTTATCGACTCCTTCTGCTTCAAAATCGTACATATCGTCGAAGTAGTACGATCGTACTGCCTCGCCAAGTCGACAACACGCATACCTCGCTCATGTTGTTCGACGATTGCGTGTTTCGTATCCAAACTCATCATCCTCTTCTTCCTCTCAGGCCCACCCTTGGCACTCACTTTCTTCGGACCCATGGTTGAAAACGCGAAATTTTACAGAAAAAACCACTTTCACAAACAAAACAGCAGCGATACACGGCAGAGATGCTTTCACGGCAAGATAACTGCGTGACCGGAACCGGAAGCCACAACCGGAAAATTCAAAAAAATAAATTTTTTGAGCTCGTACATCGGATCTCGGCTCGTATCCCAAAGCAACAAACCGCCCGAGCGACGGCTCGTATCTCGAAAAACTCGTACGTTGGGGCACTCGTAAGCCGAGGTACCACTGTATATATATAAATATCTCGCGCTTTATATTTCACCTGTATGCAGCATACAAGTTGGCAGGATGGCCTGGACTGGAGGTACGCACACTTGACTCTAAAGTCTGTAAGGATGGTATATATATATAGCTGCGTTTTTGAGTTTGTACAATAAAGGTTAATTTTCCCCCTCATAGTTAGTCACACATCAACACGCAGCCTCGCAATAGTTCAGTTATTTCTTCGTATGTGTAAGCATAGTCCTTTTCCTGTGTTAGTCTTGCGTTGAGTAGAATAATGAGAGTTCGGTCCTTCCATTGCCTTATGCCGCCATTGGCTTTTTTGGCGCAAATTAACACGAGGCAGGCCTGGAAAATCGAGGCAAGACCAAAGGAGGGCGGAGGAGAAGCTGACGGTAAGAGCGAGCCGCCAATCAGGGCTCGAAGGGAGTGGCTGCGGCACTGCGTCACAAGGCGTGGTTAGAACATTCGAGAGGGCTAAGGGGGTTGGCAATATAACCGTTGCGCGAAGCCCCCACCCCAGTTATGGGCAGAGGCGCTTGATCAAGTCAGAGTTCTGTGGAGTGGTGAGCTTGCAAGTTCTGGTGGGAAAGGCGCTTGTGAGCAAGTTACGAGTTCTGAGAGAAGACGCGCATGAACCAAGCTAAAAGCACTCTTACCAATTAAACGCTCGGTTGAGTTTGAGGCAGAGCCTTTATTGAGTTACGCGAGTGAGAGCGCGCCGGCAATTAAACGCGCTGTGTGAAAACCGCCAAGCCTGGCGAGATACGCGTACATTTCCCTCCCACCTGCCTGATCTGCCCTTTGTTCGAGAGACGCGCTGCAAGGATCCCTCCCACCGCCTGCTTGCCTTCATCGCGGGACGTGCTGTGACCGGGGAGAGCCACACCTGGTGGAGCCGTTCCTGGACGACCAAGTCGGCGCGTTCAGAGCGAGTGAACATCATCCTCCTTTCATTTCCCCTGTGAGTGTGATCGGGCCCATGTCTGGGGTTAACTTAAGACTGTATAAGGCTGCTCTGTGTCTCTGCTTGCTACCGACTTGTACATAATAGTGTGAATAATAATTAAACCTGTGTTCTTCCTTTTATTCGACCGTCTCGTCTTTTCCATCATTGACTAAGCGTGGTATGAATAAAACCGCTCTAATTGGGTTCCAATACCAAAGGTAGCTGCACGGACCACATGGTACGCAATCCGCTCGGTGTACTCAAATTACACGTGGCTCGAGCGAGGCTAGATTCCCCGCTTCCGCGGCGGCGCAGGTATTTAGGTACGTGCGAGAATTATCCCGAAACCCTACCTTGCGTTTGCCCGGGAGGGGCAATTCAAGTCTCTCGGTTGCGCCGACCCAAGAAGAACAAGGGG